>NC_089849.1:18480762-18630762 GCF_035609145.1 Eleutherodactylus coqui | reverse complement strand
CAGAGGGGTGACCCTGGGCACCTGGCTAACGTGAAGGGCTGGGAGGGATAAGTGCTGTCTCGTCACGGTGGCACTTACCAGGCTCTGGTCCCTGGGATCACAGGTAGCCAAGGTCAGAGCAGGATCGCAGGCCAGCTTCGACACTCCTTTGGCAGGGAGTGCCAATAAAGGGGATGAGGGGGGTTGTAGTAGATATTACTCATGACGCCACCATTCCCACACACCGTTATTCTAAGCGGCGGACTAATAAACACAGAGACTTGTGTGCGGTACCTCGGATCCCTAGGAACGGTTAGGGCCCGGTATAACTTTTACTTGAAATAAACTTTGTATAACAGATAATACAGGTACAATTCACTTTCAGTAGAAAACAGGCTGAAGCTCAGAGGTAGGGAGGATACACAGGATAAATACGGCCCTATAGTCCACGTTATCTATATGTCATTGGTCCTTAATTGAGAGCACTCCGGAGGAGGAAGGGGGTGAGGGTCACTCTGCATACACTCGGTCCAAACACTTATTACTCAGGAAGGCTTAGCCAATATACACCCCGCACTGCAGATGAGTGGGTGTCTCAATAACGTACCTCTGTGCGGTGATCTTAATGATGGACGGCCGCACAGGAAAAGCCTGTGGTATGAACGGGTACCTGTTTTAGAAACTGGGGTTGCTCTCTCTGTTGCTGAGACTCACTCCTCTCACATCCACACTTTAAACACTACGGGATATTGCTCCTCCTCTTCCATTTTCACCTACATGGAAGCTAAAGGTGCTTCCATGTGGCTCTGTGTTAGCACTCTCTTGGGTCCCTGAACAAGATCACACTCACAGGTTGAAGATGGACCTCTTTTCCCACTCTCAGATACTCTAATTTATACCTTCACTTATACCACATGACACAATAGAATAGATACATTCAGCAGACAGAGCTGATAGGTAATGATTTTATTAAAGTTAACCCTTCAGACATGGCAGCTATGCAACACACACAGAAAATGACATGACAGCTTTGCACAGTGCATCCACATGAGACAATACATGTATGACATTTATGGAGGGGACCAGGATGGTGTTCTGGGCCACTACACATTAATGACTCTACCATCAACCGCTTCGATGCTCTAGACCACCAGGGATGTTATAATTACATCACTCGCTATTTAGACGGTGTGGGCATTGTACAGAAGCATTCTTTGGCACAGTCCCTGCAGGACCGTGCATGGAGTGATTAAGTGCCACAACCCCTAGTATCCAGTTGTCTCGCATCGTCAGTTTTAAGGGGGAATGGCAAAATAGGCACCTGCCCAGTACTTTTTTTTTACCTTAGGGAATCCATGAAAACTGCACATCCAAGAGCAACCTTGGAGTGGAGCATATTATCCTGTAAGGCCCTGATCTATCAAGTACATACTGTACCATTAACCCTTTCAATGCCCTAGAGCACCAGGGACATTTCCATGAAGTATTTTCCATTAAACCAGCCCTGCCCCAATGTCCCTTTTCTAGTGACAATGACATACAATGATGCCATAAGTTGCCCTATTAAAGAACCGATGGCATAATGTCCTTCTGCTGGCAAAGGGCCATAAAACACATCAGCTTCTTCTGAGATCACATATTGATGAGACGTTTTCTCAACTCTAATGATGACCGGTCTTTTGTTTATGTTGCACTCATCACGTCTGATTTATTTCGCCTCACTGACTGGTAAATAAGAATGAAATCTGAAGGTTGGCTGCCAAGAGAAAGGCGACATTCTTCCTTCGCTGTTACTAGAGACGTCTGATGTAACGCTCTGTATCTTCCAGTCCTTTTGTTCTCTTCTCTTTTTATTTTTTTAGACTCTTCATCGGTCTAAATTCCTGTCAGCTGCCTTTGCATCTCCTCCATTGTGCGGCATTGTCCTATATCCTATCATTTCCACCTTTCTCATTCCTCCAGTCTGTCTTTCCTCTCAGTGTACTTTTTGCTGCCTGCTTGGTATTACCCTGGGGACCGGACCGATTCCACGCTGAAGACTTTCCATTTATCCTCTATGTCCTTCCCTATTTGATTCTGAGAGTCAACGCGCTCTCCGTGCACAGGGCCAAGTCTGGAAGTGAAGCATTAAATAAGTGTCCCAGACAGAGCACAGGAGCCATAGGGGTGGGGTGGAGGTATTTACTAAGCAAAGTGCACTGAAATTTGATCACAAATTGTGCCAAATGAAGAATATAAGAGGCGTAAAATGTATTTAGTGTGTTAGATACTTTTTATTAAAGGGGTTGTCCCGCAGAAGCAAGTGCAGTTATTCACTTCTGTATGGCCATATTAATGCACTTTGTAATATACATCGTGCATTAAATATTGGCCATACAGAAGTTATATACTTACCCCCTCCGGTGCTGGCGTCCCCGTCTCCATGGCGACGACCAAACTTCTCCTCTGCTCGCCGCAACAGTCGCGCTTGCGCAGAGAGGAATCCTCTTCTGGAGGGTCCAGGCTCACGAGCTGCATCCTGGCTCCTCCCCCTTCTCAGCGTCATCGTGTAGCTCCGCCCCTACCACATGGTGCCAATCAGCCAATGAGGTGGCTGGAATCGGCAGTGGAGAGCAGACGGCAGAAGAACATCCACGGTGCACCATGGGAGAAGACCTGCAGTGCACCGTGGGAGAAAACCAGCGGCAGTCATCTTGGAAAGAAGATTTTTTAAAGTTGCTGAATGGGGATTCAGGTAAGGGAATTTTTTTTTTTTTAATAACACCTGGCAGCAGTATTCCTTTACAGGTACTGGGGGACTGGGCAAAAAAATGTTTTCTCTTTAGGTGCGGGACAACCACTTTAAATTTATTAAAAATATGTACTTTTTTTGGAAAAGAACCTTAAAGGGGTTTTACCATTAAAGACATTGACCCCCTATTTACAGGATAGGCGATAGATATCTGATCCCAAGGACAGTGCACCCAAATGTGAGTAGAGCGAATACTCAACAGACCCCCCATTTACTTGTGCCAGACAGGTACAGATCAATCTGTGTTTTTGCCCTAAATAACACTTTTCAATCGATAAAGCAGGGAATGTAGCCGGGTCTTCTTCTGCTACATTTCCACAGCTTTGGCACAAAGTGTGAATTTTAAGGATGACTAACAGAATGGTATTTAACAAGGAGAAATGCAAAGTCCTACATCTGGGTAAGAAAAATGAAAAAAGCACATACAGAATGGGAGTAATTGGGCTAAGCAGCAGCACATGTGATAAAGACTTGGGTATACTAATAGATCATAGACTGAACAAAAGTCAATAATGTGATGCAGCAGCCAAAAAGGCAAACACAGTTCTGGGATGTATTAAGAGAAGCATAGAGTCTAGATCACGTGAGGTCATTATCCCCCTCTACTCCTCCTTAGTCAGACCTCATCTGGAATACTGTGTCCAGTTCTGGGCACCCACTTTAAAAAAGACCGACAAACTGGATCAGGTTCAGAGAAGAGTTACCAAGATGGTGAGCGGTCTGCAAATCATGTCCTATGAGGAACGGTTAAAGGATCTGCGAATGTTCAGCTTGCAGAAGAGAAGGCTGAGAGGAGACTTAATAGCGGTCTACAAATATGTGAAGGGCTGTCACAGTGCTGAGGGATCAGCCCTATTCTCATTTGCACAAGGAAAGACTAGAAGCAATGGGATGAAACTGAAAGGGAGGAGACACAAATTACATATTAGAAAAAACTTTCTGACAGTGAGGGTGACCAATGACTGGAACAGGTTGCCACGGGAGGTGGGGAGTTCTCCTTCAATGGAGGTGTTTAAACAAAGGCTGGACAGACATCTGTCTGGGATGATTTAGTGATCCTGCACTGAGCAGGGGGTTGGACCCAATGACCCTGAAGGTCCCTTCAAACTCTACCATTCTAGGATTCTATGAAAGCTCTGGATGCCTAGTCTACTAGTTTTCTTGTGCAGAGGTATGGAGAGCATACTGAGAATGATGTGATCGAGGAAAAACATCCAGGGAAAGAGAATCTTGTGAAAAGAAGCAACTCGTCAACTAAAGGGGTCAGAGGAGGATGTCAGGAATCGTTCTGACCAATAGGCGCTGCACAGTCAGGAGCAGCAAAATACATCGCTGGAGCTCCAACTAATGAATGCACAACTTGCCATTCCTTAGCACGGATGGGTTATAACAGCAGACGACCAGTTCCAGCGCCTTTACTGTCAACGATTTACAGAGAGACGAGACTCCAGGGGCAAAAGAGCGCAAAAAATTGCATCACTGAGCAGTGGAAAAATATCATCTGGTCATATGGCTCTAGATTTCTGTTGCACTCTGCTGATGGAAGTTCCGAATTTGGTGCAAGCAACATGAATCGATGACCCCTTCCTGTCAGCTGGACAGAACATGTCAACACCTCCAGCAGCTTCTACAAGAGGCTTCCTGTCCGCATGGGCCAGACATCCTGCAGAAGGATTCATTCACCTAGTGGAATCTACGGCAAACAACGAAATGCTGCAGTTCTGAAGGCCAAAAGAGGTCCAACGCGCTACTAGATGGGGGTCTAATAAAGTGGGCACTCAGTGTAGCATAAACTAGTTCCAGCCCCACAGCCGCATTCTCCGTTCACGTTGCACACAGGAGGGCCAGCCAGATACAAAGGAAAGTATTTTGCAGGAAACCAATTTGTAAATTTGTAGCTTGATATGGAATATTAAGAGTCGGTCACGCGGGAATTCTGTCCTCAGCCTTTTGCATGGTGTTTTCATTCCGTGTTGTCAGCAGTGTTTGAGCTATCAGCCCTCATAACCGTGAAAGCTGTCAGTGTATGTCAGGCAGAATTTGATCAGCAGCCTATGAGATGCTCAAGCCTGCAAGTGCCGATCACAATGGGTTTCTGCATATTGCCACATTCAGCCCCTGACAGCATTGGGGCTCAGGAGAGACGTCAGTCTTTGTCTGTAAGACCTCTTTTCCAGCGTTTGAAAACATCCCCGCAGGAGTCAATGCAATCCCCACTGACTGTCGTTAAAGCGGAGCCTCCATGCTATATTTCACAAGTGACAATCTTGTGCTAATGCAAAAGAAAAGCTGGAACAAACCTCGCTAAATGGCATTTGAAAATCAGCAAGTTTGCAGTGAGTTATAGCGAAGACAATTCTCCTCTGCTGAGAGTGCAACACTGGGAATACAAGGCCCGGGCAGCAAAAGACATTACAACATCGGCCTCTGACGAAGCCCCCAGCGGGTTATCAAAACGAGCATCTTAGACCCATGACATAGGAGCCCAGGGTACACAAACAAGAAAGCCACATCTAAAAGGTGTCCGCCGGGCTCTGAAATCCTTTTTATACTGTCTCCTACTGTTTTGCTTGTTTGTCAGTCTTCACTGCAGTGCTAATATTCTATTCATGAATACGGTCAGAATGAACAATGCTATAGACTGCAGCATGATCAAGGAATCTTGCAGTACAAGACATCTTGGGAGGACTTAAAAAAGATTCATAGGCCACTCAAAATATGTAGAAAGCAGCATGTTGGGGTTCCTCCAAATCCCCTTACACTCCAAATCCCTTTCCAAAGGTGTCCTGTTCTAATGATTGGGTCAGGGACACTGTCATGAGCAGTAGGACCTGTTGGGTCTTTTTCCTTCCCTCTGCTGGAGTCTGCAGAGGGTAAAATCAATCGTGTCAAGCCTTAAATATGTGCAACCCGTGTGGGTTGCACCAGCCAGATATTGGTCTTGGGGTGATTGCCTTCCTGAGGATCGCCAGGCCAAATGATCGTCTTCCTCCTTGTAGTAGCGGCTTGCAGAGCTGCATAAATTATGCTCTTCCTGGCTTTGTCTCCTCCCTTATGATGTTTCATCAGCCCATTGGCACCCTTGCAACACGATCGCTTAGTTCTGCTACTAGATTTATGTTATGAGCTTGGTTATGGGGCTGTATCTATGTACTGTACTTGGTTCTGATGCTGTATTTATGTTATGAACTTGATTATGGGGCTGTATCTATGTACTGTACTTGGTTCTGATGCTGTATTTATGTTAGGAGCTTGGTTCTAGGGCTGTATCTATGTAATGCACTTGGTTCTGATGCTGTATTTATGTTATGAACTTGGTTCTGGGGCTGTATATATGTACTGTTATTGGTTCTGATGCTGTATTTTTGTTATGAGCTTGGTTCTGCGGCTGTATATGTACTTTACTTAGTTCTTATGCTGTATTAATGTTATGCGTTTGGTCCTGGAGCTGTATCTATGTACTGTACTTGGTTGTGGTGATGTATTTATGTTATGAGGTTAGTACGTGGGCTGTATCTATGTACTGTACATGGTTCTGATGCTGTAATTTTGTTATGAGCTTGGTTCTGGGGCTGTACCAATGTTCTATACTTAGTTCAGGTAATGTATTTATGTTATGTGCTTGGTTCTAGGGCTGCACCAATGTACTATATTTGGTTCTGATGCTGTATTTATATTATGAGCTTGGTTCTGGGGCTGTATCTATGTACTGTACTTGGTTCTGATGCTGTATTTATGTTATGAGCTTGGTTCTGGGGCTGTATCGCTGTACTATTCTTGGTTCTGATGCTGTATTGATGTTATAAGCTCAGTTCTGGGACTGTATCTATGAGGGCAGGTGACAGGAAACCGATGCTGTATTTTTCATACTCACCCGCTTCTTGGGTGAAAAGATGACTGTTTTTGGAGTCCAGTGCACGCGCTCTCCCACAGACATGTATAGGAGAGTGTGCCCACGGGACTATAAAAAGAGTCAGATTTTCGCCCGGCACTCAGATTTGACAGGTGGGCACTGCGGGAACCAGGAAGCGGGTGAGTATAAAAAGTACAGTACCAGCTCCCTGTCACCTCCTCTAACAGCACCATAAGCAAAATGCTTCACTAATTGTCAAATTCCCTATACGTTAATTATATTAGCTGCATGTAAGCTAAGGAGGCTTAAACGCAGGCCTGTGGATTTGTATCTCTGCCATTATGTTATATTTTACCTGTCATTAGGAATTACACTATATCGCCAACTTTAAATTTGCATTTAGAAGATGAATGAGGTCCATCTATTCTCATTTTGTATTCTTTGGACCAGTAAAATAGGCAAATCACTACAGTCATGTCTGTTATTCAAGGGACTCTCCAGTTTCTGGACAAAATTCTGTCCCGAGACAGAAGAAGGAAGTGAATATATTACGTGCAATAGTTCTCTGCTGCCCCTCTGATCAACATGACAGCAGCAATTGTCAACTACCTAATGCACACTGTGCACTGCTCTCTGATTGACCAGCACTGATCACGTGAGCAGCATTGGCCAATTAGTGAGCAGGTATAGTACACTGGTAGTCTAACACTACCAATGCACTGTGGAGACTAGGTAGTCTGAAGATTGTGTCAGTGCATTGCTGCAAGGAGCAAGACTTAGTTCAAATTACGCTTTAAAGAGATTAAGACACTCTGGAAGGTTTAACAATAAGAATTTATTAAAACCAAATGATAATCAAGCATAGTGGTGAATAATTGTCCTAGGTTTGTAAACTATTGGATCTATATACAAATGATATCTATCTATATACAAAGCATAAAGGTTGCAGACGTCACATCACAAAGTATAAAGATAGCAAGTTACATTACATCATTAGCTACACATAATTAACTAAAAGGTTACAGATCACATATTACCATCACCAAAGGTTCCCTCACTTCTAGGGGTTCAACAGATGACATACTCATTCTGTCTCTGAAGTGTTCGTACTACTCAGAGCTTCTCATCCTTCCATCAGAGATTCCAAGACTTCTCCTCATAGCTTCCAAAAGCTAATACTCCCTCCCTTGATTTGAGAAGATAGGACCTTTTTATATTATAATACAGCTGACCAAGTCCTCATTCAAACAGGTTACCAAATGGCTGCATACCGAAGCCTTCTAAACAAAAAGGTACCAGCACATTCCTGTGTGAAGTGGACATCAAACAGTTGCATATGGTCATAAATATTGACTCCACCTTGTCTGAATACAAACTTAATTACACCTCTTCCTAGACGAGGATGTAATCTTAAATGTCCATCATGTTGAGTTCACCCTTGTGTTCAAGTCAATAGAATTTGCACATCAAAATAGGGGACATCTCTTCTGATTTGCACATAGAACCGATTTAGCTACCTATTCTACCTACTATATTCTGGTCAAAGGCTCAAAATTGTAATTAAAATGGTTGAATGAAATCTAAATAATCATTAGAGATGAGCGAACGTACTCGTCCGAGCTTGATATTCGTGCGAATATTAGGGTGTTCGGGATGCTCGTTACTCGTAACGAGCACCACGCGGTGTTCTGGTTACTTTCAGTTTCCTCTCTGAGACGTTAGCGCGCTTTTCTGGCCAATTGAAAGACAGGGAAGGCATTACAACTTCCCCCTGTGACGTTCAAGCCCTATACCACCCCCCTGCTGTGAGTGGCTGGGAAGATCAGGTGTCACCCGAACATAAAAGTCGGCCCCTCCCGCGGTTCGCCTCAGATGCCGTGTGAGTTAGATGAGGGACAGTGCTGTTCTATTGGAGTTGCTGTAGGGAGAGTGTTTGTAGTGAGTGTAGGCTTCAAGAACCCCAACGGTCCTTCTTAGGGCCACATCTACGTGTGTGCAGGCTGCTGTTAGGAGTGGAAAATTTTTTTTTTTTTTTTTTTCTCAAAATCGGCAGTGCAGAGCATTGCACCCGGTATTAGGGACAGAAGTGGTGCTTAGGCAGGGAGAGTGTTAGGAGTGAGTGTAGCCTTCAAGAACCTCAACGGTCCTTTCTAGGGCCAAATTTAACCGTGTGCAGTACTGTGCTGGCTGCTGTTAGCAGTGTTGCATATTTTTTTTTCTAAAAATCGTCTGTGCAGAGCATTGCACCCTCCATTGATACTACAGGGACAGAATTGTGTAGGCAGGGCCACAACACAGTTATTGTTCATTGAATATACGCAGTGGGGCCTTCCCTTTGCAAAAAAGCGAAAAAATTATATTTGGCCTGCCTGTGTCAGTCCTAAGGTCTCCGTGTACGTGTGTGCTGCGTGGAGAACGTACAAAAATCAGACGCAACCAGCTACGGTTTACTGCAGGCTTGCGCCATTGTCTTTCCTGACTGGCAAATACCTGCTCTGCCAGAGTTAATAACTCTGCTACACTAAAGTTGTGTGACACTTTTTCAGGGCCACACCACAGTTATTAAACGTATTGTTCATTGAATATACGCAGTGGGGCCTTCCCCTTGCAAAAAAGCGAAAAATTATATTTGACCTGCAGGCTTGCGCCAATTTATTTCCTGCCTGGGAAATCAAATCACTGGTAATACAGCATGCTGAGGGGTAGGGGTAGGCCTAGAGGACGTGGACGCGGCCGAGGACGCGGAGGGCCAAGTGAGGGTGTGGGCACAGGCCGAGCTCCTGATCCAGGTGTGTCGCAGCCAACTGCTGGGCGATTAGGAGAGAGGCACGTTTCTGGCGTCCCCACATTCATCGCCCAATTAATGGGTCCACGCGGGAGACCTTTATTAGAAAATGAGCAGTGTGAGCAGGTCCTGTCCTGGATGGCAGAAAGTGCTTCGAGCAAGCTATCATCCACCCAGAGTTCTGCGCCGTCCAGTGCTGCAAATCCGAATCCTCTGTCTGCTGCTCCTCCTTCCTCCCAGCCTCCTCACTCCACTACAATGACACATGCTCAGGAGCGGGAACACTCCCAGGAACTTTTCTCGGGCCCCTGCTCAGATTGGGCAGCAGTGGTTCCTCTACCACCAGAGGAGTTTATCGTCACTGATGCCCAACCATTGGAAAGTTACCGGGGTCCGGGGGATGAGGCTGGGGACTTCCGGCAACTGTCTCAAGACCTTTCAGTGGGTGAGGAGGACGATGACGATGAGACACAGTTGTCTTGCAGTGAGGTAGTAGTAAGGGCAGTAAGTCCGAGGGAGCAGCGCACAGAGGATTCGGAGGAAGAGCAGCAGGACGATGAGGTGACTGACCCCACCTGGTGTGCAACGCCTACACAGGACAGGTCTTCAGAGGGGGAGGCACGGGCAGCAGCAGGGCAGGTTGCAAGAGGCAGTGCAGTGGCCAGGGGTAGAGGCAGGGCCAGACCGAATAATCCACCAAGTGTTTCCCAAAGCGCCCCCTCGCGCCATGCCACCCTGCAGAGGCCGAGGTGCTCTAAGGTCTGGCAGTTTTTCACAGAGACGCCTGACGACCGACGAACAGTGGTGTGCAACCTTTGTTGCGCCAAGATCAGCCGGGGAGCCACCACCAACAGCCTGACCACCACCAGCATGCGCAGACATATGATGGCCAAGCACCCCACAAGGTGGGACGAAGGCCATTCACCGCCTCCGGTTTGCACCGCTGCCTCTTCCCCTGTGCCCCAACCTGCCACTGAGATACAACCCCCCTCTCAGGACACAGGCACGACCGTCTCATGGCCTGCACCCACACCCTCACCTCCGCTGTCCTCGGCCCAATCCAGCAATGTCTCGCACCGCACCGTCCAGCCGTCGCTAGCGCAAGTCTTTGAGCGGAAGCGCAAGTACGCCGCCACGCACCCGCACGCTCAATCGTTAACCGTCCACATAGCCAAATTTATCAGCCTTGAGATGCTGCCGTATAGGGTTGTGGAAACGGAGTCCTTCAAAGCTATGATGGCGGCGGCGGCCCCGCGCTACTCAGTTCCCAGTCGCCACTACTTTTCCCGATGTGCCGTCCCAGCCCTGCATGACCACATCTCCCGCAACATTGTACGCGCCCTCACCAATGCGGTTAGTGGCAAGGTCCACTTAACTACGGACACGTGGACAAGCACAGGCGGGCAGGGCCACTACATCTCCCTGACGGCACATTGGGTGAATTTAGTGGAGGCTGGGACAGAGTCAGAGCCTGGGACCGCTCACGTCCTACCCACCCCCAGAATTGCGGGCCCCAGCTCGGTGGTGGTATGTTCGGCGGTGTATGCTTCTTCCACTAAAGCACCCTCCTCCTCCTCCTCCTCAACCTCTGTCTCGCAATCTAGATGTGTCAGCAGCAGCAGGACGTCGCCAGCAGTCGGTGTCGTGCGGCGTGGCAGCACAGCGGTGGGCAAGCGTCAGCAGGCCGTGCTGAAACTACTCAGCTTAGGAGATAGGAGGCACACGGCCCACGAACTGCTGCAGGGTCTGACAGAGCAGACTGACCGTTGGCTTGCGCCGCTGAGCCTCCAACCGGGCATGGTCGTGTGTGACAACGGCCGTAACCTGGTTGCGGCTCTGCAGCTCGGCAGCCTCACGCACGTGCCATGCCTGGCCCACGTCTTTAATTTGGTGGTTCAGCGCTTTCTGAAAAGCTACCCACGCTTGTCAGACCTGCTCGTAAAGGTGCGCCGGCTCTGCGCACATTTCCGCAAGTCCCACACGGACGCTGCCACCCTGCGCACCCTGCAACATCGGTTTAATCTGCCAGTGCACCGACTGCTGTGCGACGTGCCCACACGGTGGAACTCTACGCTCCACATGTTGGCCAGGCTCTATGAGCAGCGTAGAGCTATAGTGGAATACCAACTCCAACATGGGCGGCGCAGTGGGAGTCAGCCTCCTCAATTCTTTTCAGAAGAGTGGGCCTGGTTGGCAGACATCTGCCAGGTTCTTCGAAACTTTGAGCAGTCTACCCAGGTGGTGAGCGGCGATGCTGCAATCATTAGCGTCACCATTCCTCTACTATGCATCTTGAGAACTTCCCTGCAAACCATAAAGGCAGCCGCTTTGCGCACGGAAACAGAGCCGGGGGAAGACAGTATGTCGCTGGATAGTCAGAGCACCCTCCTGTCTATATCTCAGCGCGTTCAGGAGGAGGAGGAGGAGCATGAGGAGGATGAGGAGGAGGGGGAAGAGACAGCTTGGCCCACTGCTGACGGTACCCATGCTCCTTGCCTGTCATCATTTCAGCGTGTATGGCCTGAGGAGGAGGAGGAGGAGGAGGATCCTGAAAGTGATCTTCCTAGTGCGGACAGCCATGTGTTGCGTACAGGTACCCTGGCACACATGGCTGACTTCATGTTAGGATGCCTTTCTCGTGACCCTCGCATTCAACGCATTCTGGCCACTACGGATTACTGGGTGTACACACTGCTCGACCCACGCTATAAGGAGAACCTTCCCACTCTCATTCCCGAAGAGGAAAGGGGTTCGAGAGTGTTGCTATACCACAGGACCCTGGCAGACAAGCTGATGGTAAAATTCCCATCCGACAGCGCTAGTGGCAGAAGGCGCAGTTCCGAGGGCCAGGTAGCAGGGGAGGTGCGTAGATCGAGCAGCATGTACAGCCCAGGCAGTGCAACAGTCTTTAAGGGCCTGGCCAGCTTTATGGCTCCCCAGCAAGACTGTGTCACCGCTCCCCAGTCAAGGCTGAGTCGGCGGGAGCACTGTAAAAGGATGGTGAGGGAGTACGTAGCCGATCGCACGAACATCCTCGGTGACGCCTCTGCCCCCTACAACTACTGGGTGTCGAAGCTGGACACGTGGCCTGAACTAGCGCTGTATGCCCTGGAGGTGCTTGCTTGTCCTGCGGCTAGCGTCTTTCTCGGAGAGGGTGTTTAGTGCGGCTGGGGGAATCATCACAGATAAGCGTACCCGCCTGTCAACCGACAGTGCCGACAGGCTAACACTCATCAAGATGAACAAAGCCTGGATTTCCCCAGACTTCTCTTCTCCACCAGCGGACAGCAGCGATACGTAAGCAATACGTAGGCTGCACCCGCGGATGGAAGCTACGTTCTCTCTCACCATCCAAAACGGGGACATTTCTGCTTCATCAATCTGTGTCTAATATTCCTCCTCCTCCTCCTGCTCCTCCTCCTGAAACCTCACGTAATCACGCTGAACGGGCAATTTTTCTTAGGGCCACAAGGCTCACTCATAATTTTTCTAAACAATTTTTATATGTTTCAATGCTCTTAAAAGCGTTGAAACTTTAACTTGAACCAATTTTTAGTTAAACTGGGCTGCCTCCAGGCCTAGTTACCACTTAAGCCACATTAACCAAAGCGATTAATGGGTTTCACCTGCCCTCTTGGTTGGCCATGGCCAATTTTTTTGATGTACATTAGTACTGTTGATTCAGCAATTTTTGTGGGCCCTCGCCTACAGTGTAATCAAATGAATTTTTAGCCCACCTGCATTACAGCTGACGTTACATCCGCTGTGTTGGGCAATGCAATGTGATATTTCTGTGTACTGCCGGTGGCTTCCTTGCACCCACCCATGCTGTGGGTCCACAGGGAATTATAAATGCATCTGTTTCCACTTGTAAAGAACCCCAGTCTGCATTAAGAAGCCCACCTGCATTAAGCACGACATTACTACCTCAGCTGTGTTGGGCAATGCAATGGGATATTTTTGTGTACCGCCGGTGGGTTCCAGGGAGCCACCCATGCTGTAGGTGCACACGGAGTTTAACCTACATGTGTCCACTTGTGAAGAACCCCAGTCAGACTGAGGCATGCAGTGTGGGCCGAAGCCCACCTGCATTAAGCACAACATTACTACCTCAGCTGTGTTGGGCAATGCAATGGGATATTTCTATGTACCGCCGGTGGCTTCCTGGCACCCACCCATGCTGTGGGTCCACAGGGAATTATAAATGCATCTGTTTCCACTTGTAAAGAACCCCAGTCTGACTGGGGCATGCAGTGTGGGCCGAAGCCCACCTGCATTAAGCACGACATTACTACCTCAGCTGTGTTGGGCAATGCAATGGGACATTTTTGTGTACCGCCGGTGGGTTCCAGGGAGCCACCCATGCTGTAGGTGCACACGGAGTTTAACCTACATGTGTCCACTTGTAAAGAACCCCAGTCAGACTGGGGCATGCAGTGTGGGCCGAAGCCCACCTGCATTAAGCACGACATTACTACCTCAGCTGTGTTGGGCAATGCAATGGGATATTTTTGTGTATCGCCGGTGGGTTCCAGGGAGCCACCCATGCTGTCGGTCGACAGGGACTTCACAATAGGGAGTTGTACCTGCCTGTGTCTATGAATTAAAAAGCCCGGTCTGACTGGGGCATGCAGAGACACCTTGACAGAATGAATAGTGTGTGGCACATAGGTTGCCCATTGCTATGCCCACATGTGCAGCTCCTGATGGCGGTGGCACAGGATTCTATTTCTCATTGCTTCTGTACAGCATTGTGGGCTATCGCCCGCCCCTTTTAAAGAGGGTCGCTGCCTAGCCGTGCCAACCCTGTGCAGTGTGTGCCTGCGGTTCCTCCTCATGGCAGACGCACTTCTAAATAGACATGAGTGTGGCGTGGCATGAGGGCAGCTGAAGGCTGCGCAGGGACACTTTGGTGTGCGCTGTGGGGGGGAGGGGGGGGGGGGTTGGACAGCATGTAACCCAGGAGAAGTGGCAGCGGAGTGTCATGCAGGCAGTGATTGTGCTTTGTTGGAGGTAGTGTGGTGCTTAGCAAAGGTATGCCATGCTAATGAGGGCTTTTCAGAAGTAAAAGTTTTTGGGAGGGGGGGGCCCACTCTTGCCGCTATTGTGGCTTAATAGTGGGACCTGTGAACTTGAGATGCAGCCCAACATGTAGCCCCTCGCCTGTCCTATCCGTTGCTGTGTCGTTCCCATCACTTTCTTGAATTGCCCAGATTTTCACACAAGGAAACCTTAGCGAGCATTGGCGAAATACAAAAATGCTCGGGTCGCCGATTGACTTCAATGGGGTTCGTTACTCGAAACGAACCCTCGAGCATCGCGAAAAGTTCGTCCCGAGTAACGAGCACCCGAGCATTTTGGTGCTCGCTCATCTCTAATAATCATACATTTAGTATTTTCCTATCAGTCAGCCATATTGGATGACTGATAAATGGACCAAAAATGGTGGATTGGAGGGGCAGCAGAGAAGAACGTGTGCAGGTAATATATCCCCTTCCCCGTTGGTCTTGGGACAAAATTTTATCCCAAAACTGGAGGGTCCCTTTAATAATTCAACACTAGTTATACAAATATAAACACAATCAAAATGCTAACAACCACCTGTCTGTGAGTGACTGAGTGACTGTGTGAGCTACATGTGAAGATGTCACGGTCATGTGATTAGTCACTGGGGCTCTGAACTCCTCCCCTAATCACATGACAGTGACATCATCCCAGGTCCTAAAACATGCAGAGCCTGTCAGCAACCGTATGCTTACAGGACCTGTGATGATGTCACCATGATGTGATCAGGGTCAGAGCTCAGACCTCCGGTGACTGATCACATAACGGTAACATCTTCACAGGTCCTGTAAGCACATGGCTGCTGTCCGGCTCTGCTGGTTTAGGACCTTTGACCAATTCCAATCCCTTTCACTAAATTATATCAGTAACTGGCGCATTGCACCACCAGAAACACTAAGGCTGAAAGTTTCAGACAGAAAGAAATAACTAATCAAGGTGACATTAGCTAACTTATACAAACTGGGGGGATAGTTACATAGTGAATGCGTAAAAATAATCTCCAGAGTGGCTCTTAATTCTGATGATGTGGCAGGGATATTTAAAAAGAGCCCCCAGCATCACCTTCCTAAAACTATTATACATCACCCTGTGCCATATGCATCCAGTTCCTGCTGGGATTCCTCCTGACATCTTCCATTTTTAAGCATGTTCCTTATCAAGGAGTCCTTTCTCGTCATCATCACATGACCCTCTCTTCCTCTAGCGTCCAACCCCGAAGATCTCATTTGCATTGGTTACTCCACCATGTCCCTACAGTATGACCTATACCCTGGAAAGTGAACAGCACGGACGCAGTGATAGCGTCCGGAGGATAGGGAAGGACACGTGAGGACATTGCTGTGAGATGGATTATATTTACTTATAGTCTTGCTGCTAAGCTCTGGAGGCCACTAAATCATGTAATTCTGCTTCTCGGGATCCATGAGACATGATTATAGATTGTTTCCATTCAAAGAAGTACTGATGGAACATAAGGTTGTTTCATAGAAAAGGTAGAATGTCTTCAGAATATGAACTAAGATCTTAATATTGGTGGAATGTAGGGGTGGCAGATTTCCTTGACTATGCCAAAACTTGGACTTGAAAATGTAGTTTTGCACGACCACCATTGAAATTACATAAGTGTAATATATGAACAAGACAGGGCCACCAAAGCAGAACCTGCGATGTGAATTAGGGATGTCCCAAGGGCTGGAATTTCTCTCAAGAATGTCTTTCCATAAGCTCTTCAGGCTACGTCTGTCCTCGCATCCATTTTCTATTATTCCACTTAGAAAATAAGCCTCTGCATATTAGAAACAGCCAGTTAGTAGTGAGTTGGATCCCCTTTGCTCTTCAGAAAAGCAGCAATTCACTGATGCATAGAGTCCACGGGGTGATTAGCTCGTTCTGCAGGAATATCGGCCCCTGTGGACAGGAAGCTTCTTGTAGTTGCAGCAGATTTAATGGAGATAATGACATGGCTTGACCAGCTGACAGGAAGGAGTCATCGATTCATGCTGCTTGTATGAAATTCTGACCTCCCATCAGCATAGAGCAACAGAAATTTGGATTCATCTGACCAGGTGATTTTTTTCCCACTGTTCAGTGATACAATTTTTGCCCGCCTGGAGTCTCATCCTTCTGTCTCTCTTAGGGCTCCCACCCACTTGTGAGGGCGATTTTTCTCCCACTAAACTCGCATCTCAAAGCTCTATGTATTGTAACTGTCCTGCGATTTTTTATCAGAGCGTTTTTGACACTTTAAACTCAATTACAGAGAAAAGAATTGCTCGCATTCGCGCATGGGATTCTGCGATGTGCGATGCGATTTTTAGCCAACCATTGACTTGCATGGGCGAGGGAAAAATCGGACATCTCACAAATATAGGGCAGTCGCATTCGATAAAAAATCGCACTCGCGCTGCGCAAAAAAAAAATCGCAAATGCGCATAGCCACATTACAACTCATTTGTTTAAAACTAGAAATCTTTAGTGCTCTATCACAGCGCTAAAAAATCGCAAAACGCTAACGCAAGTGGGTGGGAGCCCTTAGTGTGATTGTTGTCTGTAAGAGAAACCAAGTAATGTTGTAGATATGATACCTTTTAGTGGCTAACAAAAATACATGATGGAATAGCGAACTTTTGAACCTACGTAGGGTCCTTCCTCAAGCTTAATGGAACAAATCTGTAGACGTATTTATATTAAAACATATACACATGATCACATGGGAGGGCACAACCATGGTGAACTTAATTTGCGTTCACATAAATACCAAAGACGGGATAAGACGGCAAAGATGTTTTGTGATTAATAGCAATAGGGAGGGATGAGCATAACGGTAAATAATTAGTTCAGTGACAAGGAATGTGAAAGTGAAAGTTTATAGTCTCTAGATTGATGTTATGGGATCAACACCAGGTTAACGTGTTACCTCTGCTTTGGGTTTCTCATATCTCATAATCTCCACTGATGTGAGAACCCCTCCAGGATTCATACCATTTCTGATAGTATCAAAGGTGGTTACAAATTTATATTCCCAAATTCTTCTGTGACATTGGGATTTTAAATTGCCTTTAAGTATAATAACTTGCATATCTTGTATGTTGTGTCCGTAACTAAAAAAAATGCTGTTTCTCTTAGACACAATGGTGCTATAAGTGTGCATTCAGACATGTTAGTTGGAGTGTAAGGGAGTAGTGCTGGACAGTACTCCTCCTTACACAGTAGTGGCATGTAGGCGCTGTCTGAGGTGACTGATGAGTGCTCTGTGCAGCCCTGGACCCTCCCGGTCTGCGATGCAGCCAGAAGAGGGGGAAGGGGTAACCTGCTGGAGAGAGCGCTGGGAAATGCTATGTGTGTTCCCCCTTTGCAGGCCAAGAATCATGGCCGAAAAGAGGAGGGTAAGCCACGCACGGCGCCATATTATTGAGGCCCGTGAGAGGCTGAAAGAGAGAGCTTTACCGCCACCTGTGAGATAGTGGTGACACGGCTAGCGTGCCACCGCTGTGAATATTCAGCCCCAGATATGGATAATGGGGTAATTTTCAAACTTCTGCACTCTGGCACGGAGTTTGCACTGCCGGCGAAGGAGAAGGGATTTCCCTCGTTCAGGTGCAACTACACCGTTATGCGGTGGTGATTTTTACGGCTGCATAACGGGACAATATCACACCCATCTGTTTAGGTCCTAAGGCCGGCTTCACACGGGCGAGATTTGTGCGTTGCGAGACGTATGAATATGAACCCAATTCTTTTGAATGGGGTCATACACATGAGCGATGTTTTCATGCATGCGGCATGTCCTATCTTTGTGCGTGCTCTCGCATCCCATCTCCCATTGTTTTCAGCAGGACCGTCAGCAGCATTGCGCCACATGCTAGGTGCTCACGATGCGCTGCAAGCTTTCCTCCATTGAAAACAATAGGAGAAATTCCGTGATCCTCCAGAAGTGATGCAAGGCGGTTTTGTTACAAAAAAAGCCTCGCGTCTGCGGCAAAATCACATGTTGACGAGCGCTCGCCGTGTGAACTTAGCCTAAGCCCCAGGGGTCAGAGATGATTGAAAAGCAATAGACTAATATTGTCAATAGGAAACACAAATCAGCCTGGAGGGGATTAAGTGACAACAGCAGAGCGCACAAGGCAGATATGTGGTTGTTGTGCAATGCGTCCCCAAAGTGGTTCATGTAACAATACAAACACATTATACCCGATATGAAATAATTTATACCTACAAGAGACAGCAGTGTCACCAGACATCATGATTACAGACCCTGAAAGTATCATCTAACTGCATAGTGGTAATACAAGATGTAGCAAAGTTCAACTTCACACGTAAAAGTGTTAAATACACTGCGGCACTGAACTTTTTCTTGCCTTTTCAATAGCTTTTCAAATTTTCTTTTTTTCTTTCATTTTGCTTTTTTGTGTTATTTATTAAATTTTTCAATTTCTAAACAAATTACAACAATCTAAGGCCTCATGCACATGGCACGCACGGATTCCATGTGGGGAATCCGCCCGTGCCCGCTGCTAGCGACCCTGCTTACCTGTCATTTCATTCTTTTCTTCTGTACTGTGGATGTGCCACCAGCACACATACGCAGTACGGATTTCCCCCGCGCCGTCATGCTCATTGCAGGAGTGCCGCGGGACGGACGGCTTCCATTGACTTTAATGGAAGCTGTCCCTGTGTACCCCCTCTAAAATAGAGCATGCTGCGATTTAATTTTCGTCACGGTGTGTCCGCAAATAAAATCTACTTGTGTGCGTGGAGAGAGGAATCTCCACACACATCTATGATGACGGTTACAAGCGTGGGATGCACAATTCAATTTGCCCCGTGTGCACGAGGCCTAATTTGCTCTAGTATTTCACTGGGTTTTCCAGTGAAGTACTATTCTTATGACCCATCATCAGGATAGGTGATCAATAGTTGATCGGCCGGGGTCCGCCGCTCGGTGCCCTGACTGATCAGCTGAGCAGGCACAAGCTGTCAGCACGGCAGTAACATAGAGGTCGAAGCAGAAGCCTCCATGCCAACTTCTGTGTAGTGGCCAGTGCTTGTAACTGCAGACACAGCTTTCATTGAAATCAATAGGAGTCATGCCGGCTATTACAAGCACCGGCCACTACACAGAGGTCAGCGCAGAAATTTCCACTCCAAATACACAGAGGTGGGAGCGGAAGCCTTGGCGCCAACCTCCGTATAGAGGCCGGCACTTGTAACTGCAAGCACAGCTCTCATTGATTTCAATGAGAGCTGTGCCTGCAGTTACAAGCGCCTGCCACTACACGGAGGTCAGGCTTCCGCTCTGACCTCTGTGTTATTGCGGCGCCAAGAGATTGTGCTCGCTCAACTGATCGGTCGGGGTCCCCGAGCGGCAGACCCCACCTGATCAATTATTGATGACCTATCCTGATGATAGGTCATCAACAGTATTTCACTAGAAAACCCCTTTAACCCCTTAGTGACGGCCCTATTGCGTTTTTATATCCTAGCTAAGTGGGCTTTAATTCTCTGGGAAGTAAAATCATGCTTCCCCTGAGGATTAAGGCCACGTGGGCTAAGAACGTGACAGCTCCATGCTGTCAGTCCCCGGAGGTAGCTGACAACCTGGAGCTGTCATGGGGGGCCGAGGGAAGCCCCATTCCCCGGTCATGCAATTGGCGCAATCCAATGGATAGCACAGATAGCATCAAAGTAAATTAAAAGTGAAAAAAAAGTTAGAGCTTCAGCTCCCCTCACGGGTTGCACGGATTCTGTCATTTGTTTTTTGGCCATTATTCTCTCGGTTGGCACGATTCTGGCAATACCAAGTTAATACAGTTTTTTTTTCATGTTTTGCTATTTTTGTACATACAAAAAACCCTTCTTTATTTAAGTTCTGCTTTTGTGTCGCCACATTCAAGGAGACATTACATTTTTATTTATCCACCAATGGAGCACTATGGGGGATTGTCCTTTGCAGGATGAGCTCCAGTCTTCATTTATCCAATTTTTGGATAAATTCAATCCGTATAACATTTTGATTGCTTTTTATTCCATTTTTTTATAGAGGCAAAATTAACAAAATATGGAATTCTGGCAGGTTTTTCTTAAATTTTAAACGGTGCAGTATAAATTACTTTTAGAGTACAATTACACCAATACCAAATTTACATAGAGGGTTTTTTTGCAACTTTTGTCAATGGTGCTGTGAAAGGTTTTTTTATGGGGGAGGAGGGGGATGAGCTGCACTTTTTAATTCTACCATTTGTTGATCCAGGTGACATTTTCGTTTACTTTCTATTCTACTTTTTTTTTTAGGGCGAGATAGGCTATTTTTATCATGTTTTTGTATTTATTTCATGATGTTCACTGTGCGGGTTAAATAATGTATTAGCTTTTTTCTCTGGGTCATTATGAATGTAGCAATACCACATAAGTCATCCTTTTACATGCTACGATCGCATTCATTGCGGTGTGTAAAGGGTTAAACCGAAGGTTTCTTCAGTCCATACTGTTAGAGCACGTGCAATGCTGGCATCCTAAGGCCGAGCTCCTGCTCCTCCTGGCATGGATGACCTGTGCCAGGCTTCTCAAGCGGCTGCTGTCAAAAGATGGCGCTGCAGAATAAAGCCGTTAACAAACATATGGGCGGTCGTTAAGGGGTTAAGGAGCTACATGAGTAATCCTCCTTGAAATCGGTGGGAGTAAAAAGTAGAGTGTGCCCTATTAATGTGGCGCAGTGGTTAGCACTGCTACCTTTTAGTGCTGGGGTACTAGGTTCAAAAAGGATAAGGGTGGTTTCACTTGACTTTGGTCGTAAGGGGTATCATCTCTCCCTAGGGGGAGCACCTAGAAGGTGTGTGACGTATAAGGTGATGCAACTTTTACAGTAGAAAGTCCTACTGTTTGTCCCTAAACTGAGCCCTATCTGCATTAAAAAAATAAAAAAAACACAATATATCACCTAACAGCTGCTGTCTGCTCCGCCGCACTCTTTCTCACAAGTCCCCAGCACTTGTTTGAAGTCTTCCGGCAGTGCTTCCTGGATTAGAGGTTCAAAATCCTCACCTCCAGAAAAGGCTGGCTCTGATTGGTTCTCGAGCGCTGTGGCTCAGCCAATCACTGCAGCGCTTGATGAACCAATCAGAGCCAGTGCTTTCTGTAGGCGGGGTCTTTGAAACTCCAATCCAGGAAGCGCTGCCTGAAGAAATCAAACAAGTGTCGGGGACCTGCAGAGGAGAAGTGCGGTGGAGCTGACAGCACTTGTTAGGTAATGTATTGTGATTTTTATTTTTTTAATGCAGCCAGGGCTTATTTTCGGGGTAGGGCTAAACAGCGGCAAAAGAGCACTACAAAGTTGCACAACTTTGTAGCACTGCATGCGACTTTGTAGCGGCACAAAATCGCAATAGCGCCGCAAGAAAATGCAGCAATATCGCACAGAACACCGATGCGATATTGCGGCAAATTTCTTGCGCCGATATCGCTGTCTCCCATGTGAAAGAGGCCTAAATGAGAGGTGCAATGAAATTGGAACAAGGAGTAGCTTTATTCAAAATCAATATGTCAAACCTGCATGTGTGCAAGTTTTAGGGCAAGAACCTATTCATCAGACTATACAGGAACATTTGGTAGTGAATCAGTCTACCCACGTGATCTCTTGATCTGCTCCTTCATGACCTTGTTTTAACACTGGTGGTAACCAATGATCTTCCTAAACTTTGGGACCATAGAAAACTGATTCACTACTAAGTATTCACATCTAGCTGTCTGATGAAGAGCTTCTTGCCTCGAAACATGTCACATGCTGGCTCTACTTATTGGTTTAGAAAAAAGCTATTCTGTGTTCCAATTACATGGCACTTTTCATTTATAAATGAGTAACGCTTGATAGGTCACGTCAAGGTTCTAGCATTTTCTTTCTTTCTTGCTCTAAATCATGAAGATCGCATGACCCTTGGACCACCAGTGGTATAATGCCGGCAGCACCTAATATTGTATCTTAAATCCAAGTTACTAGATCTCCAAGGTTTTTTCAGCGCTCTTAGTCCCACCAAGAGCCTCTACTCATTCAACTCATATTAAAACACAGACCCTGCTTCGTGCTGTAACCAAAAAATGGCATGGGGACATTCAATATAAAAAGAGTTTGAGAAGAGTAATACAGAGAAGGAAATGGCCACCACTGTAAGAACCAAAACAAGGCTCATCTTTATACTTTTAGAAAATGCCAACCAGGACAAAAGGGTCTGTTGCTTGTTTTACCTCTCCTTCCCATGACCTTTGTCTTGATGCCTACCTTCCTTATTTGCTAACATTGCATATAAAAATAAGTCATCCACAGATTCTTCAAACGCAGTAGGGAAAGTGATGGGATCAACCATGACTGGGCCGTCTTTCTTCAAGCCCACCATTGGGCTGCCTCTGATATTTACTCCATTGGGTTTGACGTACCCCAAAAAACTCTTAAAGGAATGTTTTTAATTATATTGCAGTCCATGCAACTTGCTATGACAGTCCTACTTTATGCTAATTAGACATAAGTGTCCAAACTTTGTAAGGACTAAGTACACTAAGGAATATGAAACAAGGAGGTTACAAAAGAGGTTACAAAATAATAGAGCTATATATCACACTTTTGCCGGTCTTCCGCGTTTGCTCCTAACTGTTATTTACCTTAATTTGTATTATTTGTTTCAAGAACTGCAATATTTTATTTTTAATGATAATTGGCAAAAATCCACAGAACTACTTAAGGAGCACAATGTATGTGTGCCGTCCTGAGAAATTACATAAAACTATATAGAACGCTGTCCAAATAAAGGTAAGTAAAGCTAGAGTTATGTGACCTTGTGTGACCTTGCCAAATACCCCTTTACATAGTACAGCCCGTCTGTCTCAAGTGCATCTTACAAAAATAATTAATACAAGTCTCTTAAAGGGAAGGTACAACATATTGTTTAATACAAGTTTTTAAGCTCATAGTAAAACAAAATCCCTTTCCTAAAAGAAGTTGTCAAAGTTTAATTAAACTTTCTCTGTGTGATTGTAACATTGATATAAGTAAGTGATTACAATATCAGAGCAAAAAGACCATTTTGTGATGAAAACAAAACACTTGATGGGAGGCTCTAGTACCCTGTTGTACTGCCTCTAGCTTGTATACAAGATGTGATACGGGCAGGCATGGAGGCTCTAGTACCCTGTTGTACCACCTCTAGCTTGTATACAAGATGTGATACGGGCAGGCATGGAGGCTCTAGTACCCTGTTGTACCACCTGTAGCTTGGATACAAGATGTGATATGGGCAGGCATGGAGGCTCTAGTACCCTGTTGTACCACCTGTAGCTTGGATACAAGATGTGATATGGGCAGGCATGGAGGCTCTAGTACCCTGTTGTACCACCTCTAGCTTGTATACAAGATGTGATACGGGCAGGCATGGAGGCTCTAGTACCCTGTTGTACCACCTGTAGCTTGGATACAAGATGTGATATGGGCAGGCATGGAGGCTCTAGTACCATGTTGTACAGCCTCTAGCTTGGATATGAGATGTGATATGGACAGGCATGGAGGCTCTAGTACCCTGTTGCACCGCCTCTAGCTTGGATACAAGATGTGATACTGGCGGGCATGAAGGCTCTAGTACCCTGTTGCACCACCTCTAGCTTGGATTCAAGATGTGATATGGGCGGGCATGGAGGCTCTAGTACCCTGTTGTACTGTCTCTAGCTTGGATGCAAGATGTGATACAAGCGGGCATGGAGGCTCTAGCATGCTGTTGTACCGCCTCTAGCTTGGATACAAGATGTGATACGGGCAGGCATGGAGGCTCTAGTACCCTGTTGTACCACCTCTATCTTGGATACAAGATGTGATATGGGCAGGCATGGAGGCTCTAGTACCTTGTTGAGACGCCTTTAGCTTGGATGCAAGATGTGATATGGGTGGGCATGGAAGCTTTAGTACCTTGTTATGCAAATCTAGCTTGGATACAAAATGTGATACGGGCGGGCATGTAGGCATACAGGTTCTGCATGGTATTCAGCGGTATATCACTCCACACCTGCTGCAACTGTGCCTCTAGATTGTGTAAACTTGTAGGCTGTCAAAGTTGGCATCCCAAAAGGTCCCATACATGTTCTGTTGGTGATAAATCTGGTGACAGGAAAGCCACGGAAGTGACAATGTTGTGTGGACATTCCTGTGATACCCTTCTGTGTATCCTGCTGGAAAATGCCTCTTGGAAGCTGCAGTGAGAGGAACACATGTGGCTGCAGGATGTCCTGAACATATCACTGAGCTGTCATTGTCCTTCATACCACTACTAGGGGTGATCGACTGTCATATGCCCAGACCATCACACCAGCAGGGGGCAGTGTGCCGCTCCACAGCAAAGGCAGGATTGAGATCCTCACCCCTAGTGTTACATACATGCAGGCCATGAGCACAGCGACCTACATGGACGCAACCCAAACAAGGGCTGGAGGAAAAGGAAGGAGAGAGGAATGGGACGCGCATACTATGCAGGACACCAACAGCGACAAACTGAACATGTGTGCAAACAAACAACAACAGAACTATAATGCTAAGACAGATAAACGGACGTGCAATCAGACATCCAACAATGACTAACAAACGTCAAAACACTTATCAAAAACACCAACACACATCAGCAGATGGAATAACTAATACATATGAGGTATTAGTTAGCACTTTGGCCAAAGTATAGAAACTCATAAGACTACGTCAAGGGTCTTCGTTGTTGTGTGAATCCCTACTTTAACAAGACAACTAAAACTTAAAGGGAGTCCTAGCTGCAAGCAGGTTGATTGCTCTATTAGGGACAGCGCCATGCTGGAACCTAGGGGCCAAGCTTGCCATAGATAGAAACTGGCAAAAACACAAAAAAGGTGAATTACAACATACAAACTGAACAGGACAGTTCACACCTAATGTCCGAACACCTACAACAGACACTGAACTTGTCACAGCAGCAAACATACAAGGGAATCCCACCCAGAACCCCATGCATGCAAGCAACACCAAAGCAGAACATGCATCACTCCAAGTACCAGGGTTCAGAGAGGGAATGAATAAATGACCGGTGCCCTTTAGTAAGAGGGGCTGGTATTTATATGCAGCAGACTGGTGGTGATTGGCTGGCTGGAGAACTCCACACCATCAGCCAGCCAAATCAGCTACAACTGCAGCAGTCTGTTCCCAGAAACCCATAGAACCACAGGTCTCAGGAGCACAACGGGACACCTAGGTTTCCAGGCATGAACACGGCCGTCAGTGTCCAGACTAAACCATAATTCGCCACTGAAGACAACAGCAATCTACTTCCTAGCATTCCAATTTCATTGTTCACGACACCACAGCAAATGAAGGGGAGAGTGGGTGGGTGTCAAAGGTAATACATTTAATTGGTTGCATGAACCCAAATGTCCTTCAGCCAAGTGCCTGGAAATGGCTCCAACAGACACAAGAGTGTAATGATGGCGCCACATGCCTCTGGATGGAAGAGAACAAAACAGTTGGAGCTGCTGCAGCTTGTCAGATGATCAGACGATCCTCTCTACTGGTGGTCTGTCAGGGTGTCCTGAGCCCTGGGCCTTGTGTGCCCTCACATATCCACTGGTCCCAACACCTCCTAACAGACTGGTCAGATGCTCCGCTCTACTGGTGGTCTGTTGAGGGCATCCTGAGCCCAGCCACCTTGTGTGTCCTCACACATCCACTGGTCCCAACACCTCCTAACAGTCTGGTCAGACGCTCCTCTCTACTGGTGGTCTGTATGTGGGTCCTGAGCTCGGTCACCTTGTGTGTCCTCACACATCCACTGGTCCCAACACCTGCTAACAGTCTGGTCAGACGCTCCTCTCTACTGGTGGTCTGTCGGGGATCCTGAGCCCGGTCACCTTGTGTGCCTTCACACATCCACTGGTCCAAACACCTCCTAACAGTCTGGTCAGACGCTCCTCTGTACTGTCCTACAGAGCAGGAACTGCTCCCTTATGTAAGGGTGACCAGACATAAAACAAGCAATTCTCTTGTGTCACTGTGCTGTAGCACCTCAGGTTGTCTTTGTGACTGCTAGGCCATTACCCAATTCCAGAATCGCTCCTGACCATACACTGCTGTGTGCATATAGTGGCATCAACTTTTTTTAAAATAGCAGTCCCTTTTAACACAGTTCACACAGTCCATATCAGGGTTGCCATCTCTTACATAGTAGAATCGTAGAATGGTAGAGTTGGAAGGGATCTCCATGGTCATCGGGTCCAACCCCCTGCTCAGTGCAGGATTCACTAAATCATCCTAGACAGATATCTGTCCAGCCTTTGTTTGAACAGTTCCATTGAAGGAGAACCCACCACCTCTCATGCTAGTACCATTTTAACATATACATTAATCGGATTTTTAGTGGTGGCCTAGAGTTGGGGTGTCTTTAGGGTGATATTGTGACAAAATATGCAGATAAATGTGGCAGCATAAATGGTGTAGAGATTCTTTAATCAAGAAATCTTTATTGTTACATATTCAGATATTCCAGCAACGTTTCGACCTTATAGGTCTTTTTCAAGCCGCTATCTGACGGCACAGAACAGCAGGTCCATGCTCCGGAGGTTGCTTTGTTTTAGTGAGCTTAAATGAAGCAACTAATGAGCCATTTGTCGCTCAGTGCTGTTACGATATGTAGTGACCCAGAATTGTCACTACCAAGTATTACTCTTGCTCTAGGAGTATAGGATAGGATAAATATTTGTTTTAAGTGTTCTACATGGTAGTTTAATATCCTCTGTATGGGCTGAATTGATGTCTATATTGGAGTTCATGACAGGAGGATCAGAGAGTTTAGATTAGAGGGATAGAATAGACCATGTAATTCAGTATTACTTAGTATGTGTCTACTGTAGTTGTCCCACCTCTCAACTCTGTGCTGCTGAAAGCCCCTAGAAGTTTATAAAAACTCCTGTCCAGTTCTAGAGTCTTCAGAAAGGAGAGCACATTAGGTGTAGTAACTGGTTAGGGGAAAGCGGTATAAGTGTATCTTGACGCCACTAGGAAGCTAGGGGTTTGACAAAGGGAACACCCCTCTCACACCCCTAGCTCCCGATTGGGAGACATTAGAAAGGTCCTAGCAGCACGCTATGTATTGCTTGTTGGCTGCTGTGGACGGTTAGGGTTAAGGATGATGTTCCTTTTAGCCTTGTATTATTTGTGGTAAATAATTACGTTACAAGATGGAAATATTAACAACTAATAATGTAAGCCTAAAAATAACATCAGCCCTAACTGTCCACGGCAGCCAGCAAGCAATACACAGGAAGCTGCAATACATCTTGCACTGCCGTGGATATCCAGCCAGCAACGTGCAGGACATAACAGAGGTCCGGGGATCCGCAGAGAGGAGGCGGGACGGCAGCTGTCAAGTCGGCTGTGAGTGGGGAGATGGAACCACAGCCTGGACCGGCCGGTGACTGTAGCTGCAGCAGCAGGGAGCACAGGCTGAGGGAATAAAGAGCAGCATGTGGGAGCTTAGCGGCAGGCAGAAAACTGCAGGAGCGGGGATTATAGGGGCGTCCACCAAAGTCCAAGCGCGGGGAGCTGTTTTAGGAGCCGGGACGCCAGATGCTATGCAGGGAAGCTGTATTAACACGTGGGGAACCAGCCGCGGGGACCACTATTCACAGCAGGGGAGGCAGGTGCGGGAACCAGTATTAACACCTGGGGAGCCAGCAGGGAAGAACAGCAACAGGGACACCTGCAGTGCAGATTTGAGGGCAGCCGATGGCAAAGCAGAAGCATACAGCAGTATTCACAGGGGACAGAATAATTTAACTAAGCTGCCAGGACCTAATGCCGAGCCTTCTCTGCAACCAATTAGCTTCTGGGGGCGTTACTAGGCACTCAGTCTTGTCTCCACTAGGACTTCCTGGTGGCGTCAAGATACACTAATACCAGGGAAAGCGATCTACAGCCTCATTCCTGAAGGAGGAGCAAGGTGCCAGATACAATGTTGCAGTATTCTTCCCAGGGCCCCAGTGCAAAACCTGGATAAGCAGTACAGGAATTTTGTGATAGACAACGGTATCTACAGTCACCCCCTCCGAGCCCAAATGTATGAGAATGGACTGTATTGAATATCAGCCTGTTTACCACCTGAGGTTGCAATAAACATAAGTTTTGCGATCAACCTCTTCCTGCCTCCTGGAGTTCCTTCCCACTGGGGGACCTGCACCACGTTATATTATTACATCAACCCCAGGAGCAGAGACCAGCACATAACATTAAATCCCCCTTCATTTACAGTAGTGCATTCAAGTGGGGGTTATGGACTGTAGCCACCATGATACAAGCTTCTTCATCTCTGCTTACGACATGTACACAAGATGACTATCACTGATAATTGCTTCAAGCGATTATTTGGGCAATAATTACCCCGTGTAAACAGCAATGGGCATACCATTGAGCCAACAGTTTTCAGCTCCTATTGTACATGCTGAGAGGGTCCAAGACCTCGTGGGTATATGATATAACACATTACATTATAACATTGATTGTAATGAAAGCATAGCAGTGTAACCTGTAAGGTGGCAAGTGTAGGACTCGTGCCGTTCACCCCCTCCCCCGCCTTCTTTAAAGATTGACTGCTTTTCCATACAGACCATATATATAGCAGAGCAGCAGCAGTGCAGACTATGTAGGTCAGTACAGAAGAATGATATGTCTGCCTCTCAGTAGCAGCGGACCAGCTCCGATCCCAAGCAAAGCACAGAAGACATTAGCTGATTAGACAGTTAATATTTCCAAGTGCAGAGATTTGCAAAATGAAATAAGGACCATTTGGGGCAGAATTTTCTTTAAAAGACACACACACAATAATGCTGCGGAGCTATTGATTTGATAAAGTCAAACAATATCAACATCAAGCTGACAGTTATTAAATCAAACAGACCATGGAAAAAGTTCTCTCCTGGAATATTAGCATTTCTTCAGCGCATTTTTCATTTATATGAATAAGGACGGTCTGAAGTCGGAGATTCATGGTCAAAAGGAATTGTTTTTTGGTACAAAGGAGCACATTTATAACCATGTATGTATATATGCACTGAGGGTTCACTGAGACAATGGCTTTCCTCTGTGGAAATGAGAGCTGTGACCCCGGAGTGCAGCATAAAATCACGTGACAAGTTTTCCATGGATCAGTTTTAGTAGAATCTATATTAGATGAGAAAATCTAGTCGTCGGAGCGACTTTCAACGAGGCCCGGGTTATCGGTGCTAGACTAGTCGAATTTTACTGCCAATCTTCTGCAATTTTCTTGTCACTGAAATGGGTCAGAGGAGAATGTCAGTAATTGTTCTGATCAACAGGTGGTGCACAATCAAGAGCAGCCGAGTATAATGTTGGTTCTCCGACTAACAAGTTCGAATGCACAACTTGTCGTTCCTTAGCAGAGATGGACTATAACAGCAGACAACCATTTTCAGCGCCATTGTGTCTAAGAGAAACTCAAATGCACGACTCTAGAGGGCTAAAGAACACAAAAATTGTATCACTGAACACTGGAAAAACATCACCTGGTCAGATTAATCTGGATATCTATTGCACCATGCTGATAGGAGGCAACATTTGGTACAAGCAGCATGAACTGATGAACCCTTCCTGTCAGCTATTCCTAAGCTAAAATACCTACAATACCTAGTTTATATAAATATTAAGTCACTTTATTATGACCACCAGCTAATATCTAATATCCAGTGTAACCATGGACAGCAGCTAGATGGGCTGGGAGTGACTCCATAAGGTGCTGGTAGGTTGTCTCTGGTATCAGGAGCCATACTGACTACAGTACATCCTACAGTTGCTGGGGGTGCACGGGGAGGATCCATAGAGCAAACACGACAATCGAGGTGGTCTCACAGATGCTCAGTTGGGTTCAAGTTTGGAGGATTAGGGAGCCAGGAAAGAACTTGAAGGTCTTGGTCATGCTCTTGCACATTTCTAGCCATGTTACATGTTGCATTGTCTTGCCCCAGGGAAGACAAACAGCCTGTATGGGTGTATGTCATCTGCAAGGATGGATTCAAAACCATATTGGCTCAGAGTGCCTTCCATATAGATGAGCGGCCCAGAGAATACCATGAAAATATACCCTAGACCGTAACACTGCCACCACCTACTTGTATTCTTCCAGCAAGGGTTTCAGAGTGTTTCCTGATGTTTCTCGCCTGATTCGCCAATGTCCATCCGTTTGATGAAGCAGTAAAAGAGATTCTTTGGAAAAGGCGACACTTTGCCAATCAGCAGTAGTTCAATTCCAATACTACCATGCAAATTGAAGCCTTTTCTTCTGTTGGACCTTTGTTAGCATTGGTGCAGTGACCTTCCGCCTGCTTTGGAGCACCATACACAGTAGGGTTCATAGAACTGTTGCTTTAGACACGTCTGGTTCACCTTGTGCACCTTTGTAGCCGATGTTCCCCTCTTACCTCAATGGCATGTGGTGCGCTACGGTTTCCACATTGGTTATTCCCAATGGTGTCATTTGTCCACTCATGATACACTTGAACCACAGAAGCACGTGAACAGTTTACAAACTGCCCTCCACCCTCGTCCCGAAAGCCAATAATCATCTCTTTTTTGTAACTCTGATCAATCCTACCTTTTACCCAGGACAACAATAAGTGATATGTGAGCAGACAGCCTATCACACACCTTAGATACCCACCAAGCCAGCCCATGGCACATAACTTTCTTCATGGGCTAACGTCAAAAGTAGGAGGTGGTCATGATAATGGGACTCGACTGTGTATACACAGTGGATATAAAGGGTCTACACACCCCGGTTATAAAGCCATGTTTTTGTCATGTTAAAAATCCAATAAAAATGAATCATTTCAGATCTATTTAGACCTTCAATGTGACGCTTTATCTGTACATTTCCACTGAAAAACTAACTGAAATTTTTTAAGGTGGAAATATTTTTTAAAAAAAACAACTAAAATAATGTGGTTGCACAAATATACACATCCTAAAACTAATACTTTTTTTGAGGTACCCTTTGACTTTATGACAGCATTCAGTCTTTTTGGATCAGTGGCTATCAGCATGGCATACCTTGATTTGTCAATCCTTGCCCACTCTTCCATGCAAGAGCACTTCAAATCTGTTAGATTGCGAGGGCATCTCACGTGTAGTGCCCTCTTCAGGTCAATCCACAGATTTTTAATGGGATTCAAATCTGGGCTCTGACTGGGCCATTCCAAAATGTGATCTTCTTCAGGTAGCCATTCTTTTGTTGATTGGGAGGTCTGCCTTGGGTTATTGTTATGCTTAAGGCTAACTTCACACAAGTAAGTGCAATATCAGGCCGTGAAGCTTGGGGTGATATTGCGCTCTTCAATGTGCAATTTCCCAGGAGATGCAAGGCGTTTTTGCATCAAAAAGCCCTCGCATCACTTCAGGGAAGTAGGATCGGCAAGTGTTTCCCATTGTTTTCAATGGGAAACCACATTGCAATGTGTTTTCTGGCCTCATTGAAAACAATGGGAACACCAAAAGGTAGGACTTGCTGCGATTTTTCCCCACAATGTGATGCAGGAAAAAGATCGCTCATGTATATGACCCGATTCAAAAGAATGGAGTTCATATTTGCGCTAGATTTTTGTGTCTCGCAATGCACAATAGACTATTTATCTACCCTAAAAGATTTCAGTTTGTTTTTCAATGGAATCGTACAGATAATGGGTCACATTGAAGGTGGAAATAAAGCTGAAATGATTCATCATTATTGGAGTTTTTAACATGACAAAAACCTGGCATTTTAACATGGGTGTGTAGACTTTTTATATCCACTGTAGATATATATATATAGTATCTGGCAGCAATTACAGCGCCGTAGTATAATTTTCAATGACACTGTAAAAACCTGCAGGTATGATGTTACAATACATTGTTGCTGTGATTTGCGCTTCCAGCAAAGAGTGGATTATTCCCGTAGCTAAAGCCAGGTTCACACTTGGCATCTGGCACCATCCATGCACAATTGTATTCCAGAGCACGGCAAGAGAAAATCAATATATTTTGGAAGAGAAGGCACTGGACTCATGCATGAAGCTAATGAAGAGTGCAACTGCAATGTGTGATCAGATGCCAATCTTTATGTTTCTATTACAGGTTAAAAATCTAGTGATCTCAGTGGTAGCTGTTGGAAAAATCTCAAATTTTTGTTTGTATTGGTCTTTAGACCCGGTTTTTAATTGCTCAGCCAACAAAATGTCACCTGTTAGAGGAATTTCTCATTAGGGTATAAAAGAAAGTTTTATATAGCAGAGAAATAAGAATCGGTTACCTTCTAGTTCTCTTCCTGCTTCAACTAGCGGGACAGAAGGAAAAGATATCAGCAGAAGAGGCACTGCTTAGACCTCTGGCGCACACTCACGTATTTTGATCTATGTCCTGACGTGTTAACTCACAGACAGCACACATGTTATGTCCGTGTGGGCATGTGAGCACGGAGCCCACGCGTATGTGACCCAGATTGATAGGGGACACCAGGTGAAATTACCACAGATTAACACCTCTCCATATCTTCTACTAAGGTAAGTGACACTGACCTACCTGAGCAGGGAGATCGTCCCAATAAAGGACGGCCCAGCGGTCTTCAGATCTGGGCCCTTGCTGCCTCTAGGAACTCATGCACCCTGGATAGGACACATATACATGTCACCACCAACAGGGACAACTGGACAAAGTAAGAAGACACACAAAGCCAGAATCACACCATACAGCAGCAAACATGCAACCATTAGTAGCAGATGTAAATGCTATAAATGCCAGGTATTAGTTGACATTTTGATCAAAATATGGAAGCTAGCGGGCCATGTCACGGAGTCCAGCAACACAACCAAACAAAGCCAAAAACATAAACTATTTTTTGCTGCCACCACACATAGAACCTGCTCACACCACACAGAGAGAGACAATGAGAACATAAAAAAGCTGAACACATCCACGCCTGGCAAGATAGCTTTATGTGTACTGACGCAGAGTGATTGGCTGACTGGAGGCACACATACGCCCAGCCAGCACAATCCCCCACACCTGAGCAGGAAAGCTCCAGAGAGCTTGTAGTACAACAGATCTCAGGAGACAGACGTGATAACACGGGCCCATTATAGCCTATAGCTGAGTTGTGCTCGAGCCTTTTGGAAGCACAGCAAGCATATCAAAGGCCTTACTCTTGCTTCGTCTCTATTGAAATTAAAGCAGTGGGGTAAGTTGCTGCTATATCAATCTGCTCTAATGCATCTGCAGATACAACATAGGTAAGTTCCACAAGATTTACAAAGGAATAGCTGGAAATCATCCAGAAATGCCCAATTTGGAGCACATTTAAATAGGACCACCCAATTTGTGGTCCATTTTGATCAACAAATGGGATAGTTAATAGAGGCCTGTTAAGATGCATATATATTCATAGGCTGATCTGAAGCTCCATGATAGGGGTCCTAAACCTTGTGTGGGGTCTGAATATGACAACTATAACATCATATTATGGTTCTTAGACTTAAAAAATGCTATCTTACCAACAGTGATGAGAGAACTTTTGTAAAAAGTTCGGTCAAAATTAATTCAAGCTAAACAGGGAGTTCACCAAGACCCTAAAATTGGTAGATAACACTAAGAGACATAAAAGCTCTGTATAATACTATGAGTAAGTTATACACAGATTTTATGGCTCTTAAACAGTGTTCTACACCATTGTTCAGGACTAGTGTTGAGCAAATCCAACCAGTAGAACTTTGCTAGGACTTTGCTGAAAGCTTAAGTCATGTTTGTACTGAACCAAACTTGTAACAAAGGGCTGGTTAATTTGCTCAGCACTATTCACCAAGAAAAATTGTTGATCATAAAATCTCAGTTATTTAGAAAAATACCCCATACAGCTTATTATTTTGTTTTTGCCATTTTATTATCACAGGTTATCCTGTTGCTGGAACTTCCAGAAATCAGCATGTCGAATTCAGCATGGAAGGATTTGGGCTTCCAAAGAAGTCTGATCGGTAAAGTGGGTGAGCTTGAAGCGAGAATGTCTGATGAAAATTACGATATGGTACGAATAACGGAAACATGGCTTGATGATAAGTGCAATTGGACAGTAAATTTTCAGGGTTAAAATCTCTTCAGAAGAGAACATGAAAACCAGAAAGGGGGAGAGGTATGCCTGTATGTTAAATTCTACTTAATACCGAAGCTACAAGAAGATATAGGTGCAGGAGATGAATATGTGGAATCTCTGTGGGTAGAAACACAGGGGGGGAAAACAACAAAATCCTGATAGGGGTTTTCTATAGGCCACCAAAAGTAACAAAAGAAACTGAAATCTTATTATTAAGGCAAATCGAAGAGGGGTCAAACCACAATTAAGTAATTATGATGGGGGAATTCAAATATTCGGATATAATATGGGAAGAGGAAACTTGCAAATCTCACAAGGGTGATAAGTTCTTGAGAACAATTAAACATAACTACCTTACCCAACTTGTGAGGGGGCCAACTACAGGGAGGGCCATCCTGGACTTATTATTAACTAACAAACCGGACAGAATAATGGGGGTGCAGGTTCAGGGACACTTGGGTAATAGTGACCGGAATATAATTAATTTCCAGCTGTCATTTAACAAGAAGCCTTATCATGGAGCGACAACAAAACTAAACTTTAGTAAAGCAAAATTTGATAAGCTCAGAACTGCTATCAGTAAAATTAATTGGGATAATGTCCTCATAAATAACAGTACAGATGGCAAATGGGAGAAGTTTAAAACACCCTAATTACCTCATGTGAACAGTACATACCCTTTAAAAATAAAAGAGCCACAAGAAGAAGGAAACCAATGTGGCTCAACAAGACTGTAAGGGGGGCAATAAACAAAAAAAAGAAGGTGTTTAAACTGCTAAAACAAGAAGGCAGCGAAGAAGCACAAAAATCATACAGTGAAAAAAACAAATTATATAAAGAAAAGATCAAAATGGCTAAGGAGGAGGCAGAGAGACGGATTGCCAAAGAGAGCAAAAAGAACCCTAAACTATTTTTCAATTATATAAACAGTAAAAGAATTTGCACTGAAAGCAGTGGTCCACTAACGAATAATGCAAGAGAAACCATAGAAGACCATAGGGGGAAGGCAAATCTATTAAATATTTTTTTTCTAGTGTATTCACGAATGAAAATGAAATGCCACATGAGATGCAGGGGAATAAAACGAGCCCCCCACTAAATATTGCAAGCCTAACACAGGAGGAAGTACAAAGATGGTTAAATAGGATCAAAATCGATAAATCACGGGACCCAAATGAAATACACCCAAGGGTTCTAAAGGAACTAAGTGACCTGATAGCTAGACCGCTATTTCCTATATTTATGGACACTATCGAGACTGGGGTTGTACCACTGGATTGGTGCATCGCCAATGTGGTTCCAATATACAAAAAAGGGTCTTAAAGAGAGCCTGGGAACTACAGGCCGGTAAGTCTCACTTCAATAATTGGAAAAATATTTGAGGGGTTTCTGAGAGACGCCATCTTAGAATACCTCAAGGAAAACAATGGCATAACTCCTCATCAGCATGGGTTCATTGAGGGGTCGATCATGTCAGACCAATTTGATCAGCTTCTACGATGAAATAAGTTCTGGCCTGGACCAGGGAGAGTCTATTGATCTCATATACCTGGACTTCTCTAAAGCATTTGACACCGTGCCGCATAATAAGCTGATATATAAAATGAGACAGCTCGGTCTGGGCAAAAACCTGTGTATCTGGGTAAGGAACTTGCTCAGAGATAGAAAGCAGAGGATGGTAATAAATGGATCATACTCTGATTGGGCCACCGATGCTAGTGGAGTGCCACAGGGCTCAGTGCTAGGCCCATTATATTCAATATATTTATCAATGACCTGATAGAGGGACTGCACAGTAAAATATCAATATTTGCAGACGATCCAAAATTATGCAGGACAATTAATACAACGGAGGGCAATATGCGGCTACAAAAGGACCTAGATAAACTGGGGCCTTAGGTAAAAAAATAGAATACCCAGAGAGACTATCAAAATTAGGATTATTTACCTTGGAAAAACAACATCTAAGGGGCGATCAAATAAGTATCTATAAATACAATAGGGGACAACACAAGGATCTCTCCCATGATCTATTTATACCCAGGACTGCGATGGTAACAAGAGGGCATCCGCTACATCTAGAAAAAAGCAGGTCTCATCACCAACATAGAAAGGAGTTATTTACTGTAAGAGCAGTGAGACTGTGGAACTCTCTGCCTGAGGACGTGGTTATGGCAAAAGCCATAGAAGACTTTAAGAATGGACTAGATGTCTTTCTAGAGCTCTGTGATATAACAGGATATAGACATTAGGTGACCAGCGGGGTTGTTTATCTCAAATTTGTCCTCCTCTGGACAAATACGGAGGATGTTAAAACAGGCTGAACTAGATGGACATTGTCTTCATTCCGCCTACCATACTATGTAACTATGAATTTACCTGCAGAGTCACTACAGGGAAAGCAAAGCATTGCATCATTCCTATTGAAATCAATGAACTGCAATTGTACTGCATGGACTGGTTGGTCTTTCAAGTGACAGACAGTCTTTGCAGCCACTCACCTCTTTGGTCGATAGATAAGGGTCCTGAACAGAGAATTCCTCTCCATTAAAGGGGTTGTCCGGTAACAAACTAACTTCAACAGGGCTGAAAGGGTTAAAGTAATAAACTGAAATCCCTCCGCGTCTGTCCGTTGTTGTGATCGCTGACCTCACAGGGACTCAGCATCATATTCCTGAACTCCTGGCATCATGGCGCTCAGGAGGTGAGCGCTGATGCTAGAAGAATGAGCAGTGGTGGTGCAGTCTACAATTGGCTGCAGCAGTCACCTGAGTTCCTGTGAGATCACTGATCACAACAACCACCAAGACCAAAGCGCTGGATCCTTGCAGCCATGGAGCTTTAACCAGACGACCCCTTTAATTCTTAATTTCCTAATTATGTATTTGACAAGGTGGTCTGCAAATAGGAGAACCCCTTAACCAGACATTTGCAGGGTGAATGGAGGGAAAAACCAGCTGAAGTGTATCAGACGTTAGTAGAAAGTGTGCTGTGTAGAGTATCCAATGTCATTAGGGCTAAAGGAGACCCCAATAAGTGTTAACATATTTAAATAAAGATTACTTTTGATTACTTGTTCAGTGTCAAATTACTTTTGATAGGATAGTGTACCTCACAGGGGCATAACTATAGGGGATGCAGGGGATGCGGCTGCACCCGGGCCCAGGAGCCTTAGGGGGGCCCATAAGGCCTCTCTTCCCCATATAGGGAGCCCAGGACTATGAATAAAGCATTATAGTTGGGGGCCCGGTTCCAGGTTTTGCATTGGGGCCCAGGAGCTTCAAGTTACGCCTCTGGTACCTCATAATACAGATAACTAAAGCCCATTTAGACACATAGATTATCAAAATTCGCTATAACGATAAAAGTGAGCGATCGCTTTGCTTTTAAAGACGGACTTTTTTTCCTAACTAAAATCGTTGGAAAATGTTGGGCTTTTCAGTCGTTGTATTATCGTTGTGTAATGTCTGCATTGAAAGCTCCCCTAAAAATCGCTGAATGACTGAACAATGTCATTTTGACCAAACGAAAAGCAAACAGCTGAACGATGGATTTTAAGCGACAAACGATGAGTGAATCTTTAAAGAAAACTGCACAACAGGCGCAAGATAGACACAACGATTATCGCCTAAATGGTGGCTTTTGAGCAAATTTCGAGCCAAAATCGTTGTGTCTAGAAGGGCCTTTACACAGTATGGATAGATGAAGGGGCCTGATTGCTTATCAGGCATAGCCGCTATAAAATATACAGACCTGTGCCTAAAAAACAATGAAGCTGGTCGTAAGGCCCAGGAGTTGACACCCCCACCAAATTAATACTGCTGGTCTATCAGAAGAATAGACTGTACGTATCAAAGTGCCAGAAAACTATTTCAAATATCCTATTAAAAGAAAATGCATTATCTAATAAGTCACAAATAATTTGTTATATAAAATGCAATGCTCTATAGAAAAGCTCTACTGGGTCATGGACACAATTGTCTTCTATACGAGTAATAACTAAAAGAAAATCCCGCATACATACACTCTTTGCATGTGAGGAATCTGAAGGAAGAGGAGTGTAACCTCCAAGTGATATTGTGCATAATTCAGAACCTGTGAATATTAAAGTAAAAACAATAGAGGACAGCGGAGAAATACTTAAAATGACTTTCTTGTTTAGAAGCCATTCCTGGTGGAGCTCACAGAGGTTATTTGTTCCTTTCAGACAATGCAGCGACCCAACTCTCAGCGATGCCTACAACAAAATGCACTTAAAGGATCTGACATCCTGTGCTCCTCCTATACTGAGGACAATGAGACTGAGGATTACATGACCTTCCACTAATTTGCATCTGACAATCTCTGACTATCTCAAGCATGAATCATTAAAGTTATATAAACAGATAACTTATATGGTCTAAGTGCTGGTAGAGAGCAACGAGTACTACTAGTATATATCAGGGGCATATGAGGTGCCCAGGATCATCAACAGTATCACATCTTCATGTAATACAGTAGATACGTAGGAGCATATGACCTTTATAAAATTATACCTGTTAAATAAAATACTATGTGTTATTTATACTAACAAAATCTAGACCAAGATGCAGAAGCAGTGTGTGAAAAATTACAACCGTATTGGTTCTACAGGAATTAAGAGGGGCAGTAGCAGCCGGGTGCAGCTAATCAAATTCCCTTGATTAATTGAGCACCAGCAAGTGTAACCATATCTATAAAAATATAGGTTTTGGCATTTTGCTGCTTTGGAGCAATTACTGCTGCCCATCAATCTACGAAGGGATATTAAGCTATTTCCAAAAAATTAGGAGTCCATCATTCTATTGATAAAGATTACTCACAGGTGGAAAACACTCAAGGTAGTTGACAATTGTTACGTCTGTGCTGGAGGCAAAAACACCTCATCCGGATAGGACATAATAGTAGTCTCAAACTGGATGGGAATATACCACAAATGCAAGTGCAGCATCCGAGGAGTGGGCCCACAGCTGAGGAGATAGTGGGGTAGATTGAGGCCTTGTCACGGGGCTCTACTGTCTCCTCCCCTGGGGGTAGCACGGAACCCGTCCAAGTTACTGCTGGGGGAGTTTCATGTGGTAACCCAAGTAGTGGTTTACCTTATGGTTCTTTTGTCACTTGTGATGCCACCATTCCATCCTCTGCAGTGAATCCAGATGGTTAAATAAAGAGTTCACACACTGGGATAACTTTGTAGAGCAGAATCGGTAATGGTTGGTTAAGCTTGTTTACTTACAGAACTATTGACAGTCCAACTTTATGCACACCAGCAGGAAAAATGGTGCAGAAAACAAAACTGATGTGACAGGGAGGATTCACAGGATAACAGATGAGTCCACAGTCCAAGTTATCTGTGGAGTTCTGTCCCCGGCCACTCTCCTTTTCTCTCTCTTTAGTTCTCTACTGATCATCACTCACAATTGGAAGATGGGCACTCAGCACTGCGTGGCGGTTCTTTCCACTCTCTCAGTCCTCCAGGTCAATGGAAGGAAGGCTTGGGTGAATTGGGCCCAGGGCACACACAAGGCAATCGCTCAGCCTCTTCCATCCTGGGGCTCCTTGTAAGACAAGGCACAGTTTCTCCTAAACACTGAAGGTCTCTCACATTTCCTCTGGACTTTCTCAGACTCTTTCAGGCAGAAAACTGACTGATAGACTCTCTTGCATACACCTTGCAATCACATATATATTACAAGGTCACATGACACACAACAAGATACATTCTTCAGACATAACCCATAGAGTAACTCATTAAGTGCTGCAGGGGTGCAATACACATCAAATTCATGCAACATAGAAGACACTGACAACACATAGGCACAAGACAAATGCATTCATACTTATGGAGGGGCCCCGTTAACTCTGGGCCACTACACAAGCAACACCAATGTGGGTATATAAAATATATACATTTATTTGGTAAAAACATGGGTGACATAAATAACAACCCAAAAATAATAGGGAAGTCTGACCCTGATCTCATGAGTATGAAAACCCCGGGGTCAATTGCAAAAAAACCAAGAGCTACACCTCAGACTCTGAAGGCCTCAGTTAGCAGGTTAAATGTTCAAGTTTGGAAAGGCTGCCAGGAGGAAGCCTCTACTTTCTAAAAAGAACATATCAGCATGGGGAAAGTTTGCAAAGTTGCATTTAAACAAGCCACAAGAATTCTGAAATAACATCCTTTGGACAGACAAGACCAAAGTGGAGATGTCTGGTCATAATGCCCAGTGCTGCATTTGCCTAAAACTGAACACGGCATATCAACACAAACACTTTATACCAACTGTCAAGCACGGCGGAGGAAGGGTCATGATTAAGGCTTGTTTTGTGGCCACAGAACCTGAGCACCTTGCAGTCATTGAGTTGACCATGAAATCCTCTGTACAGTGAAGTATTCTAGAGTCAAATGTGAGGCCGTTTATCCAAAAGTTAAAGGTTTGATGAAACCGGGTCATACAACAGGACAATGATCCCAAGCACTCCAGAAATCTACATTAGAATAACCAAAAAAGAAAATAATCAAGGTACTGCAATGGCCCAGTCAGAATCCCTACCTCAACCCAACTGAAATGCTGTGGCACAACCTTAAGTAAGCTGTGCATTAACAAGTGCCCACAACCTTCAATGAACTAAAGCAATGTTGGAAAGAAGGGTGTGCCAAAATACCTCCAGAACAATGTGAGAGACTGATAAGGTCATACAGAAAACAATTATCGTATTTTTTGGACAATAAGACACGTCGGACTATAAGATGCAATGCAGGTTTAGACAACGTAAAAAAGGAAATAAATAATTTATACTAATTAAAACTTTCCTGGTGGTCTGAGGAAGAGGAGGGAGTGAATGTCACTGAATTTGTTGGTCCAATGTAGCACCTCCTTTCTTTATATTCTAGGGTAGATGTGAGAGGGGTACCAGGCAAACCAAGCAACAGTCCACACCTGGTATATGTAGACATAACAGAATTTTCCCACATGTAAATCCATGCCAAAATCCACTTATGACTTAATTTGCTCCCAATCATCTGATTGGTCATAGGAACGTGATATCAAAAAGGTCCTTCACACCAGCTTTGGTCTCTATTACTTGGCTCTGCAGAACTTGGGACGGCCTGCAAAATGGGCAACATCAGTGTATAAAATGCAGGCATTTTTTAGCAAGATTTTTTCTTGCTAATGAGTGAGTCTTATAGTCCAAAGAAATACAGTACTTCAAGTTATTGCTGATAAGGTCGTTCTACAAGCTATTGATTTATGGGGTGTACTTAATTTTTCACACACTGCTTCAGCATTTTGGCCTAGTTGGTATAAAATTAATCATGCCACTGTGTAATTTGTCATGTGTTGTATCTAATTTTAAGACATTTCAAGGACCAGATATTTATTATTGCCCTGATATGTTAAACTATAGAATTCAAAAAGGGTGCACTGAGTTTTCCTCATGACTGTAGATAGATAGATAGATAGATAAATAGATAGATAGATAGATAAAACGGGGCTGGAACAATGGGGTCCACAGGGGCCCAGTAAGAGGAATCTCCACATGACATTGGGGTTAGGTAGTTGTAGAAATGGTAGTGGAAGGGTTAAGGAAGAAGGGGTTTAGGAAACAGCTAGAAAGGGGGTGGAAGTAAAGTTGTGATTCGTGATGAGCAGTGGGGGCGCGGTTTAGATATAAAAGGGGGGTGATTAGCGGAACGCCATCTTTAGGGAGTAAAAGAACTAAGGAGTTCCGCAGGGGAAGTGGGAAGTTTTACTCTCAAGGCAGCTTTGGTGAGGGTTCTTGGATTTGGTTTCAATTGCTTAGGGGGGGAGTTGGGTGGGCACGGTCTCACCTGGTAAGACTCCCTCCTTTGTGTAATTTGGTTGGTGTCTGGTGCTATGTAGGTTGGCTAATGGGGGGACGGTAAATCCCTTCTGGCCTTAATTTACAGTTATTAGCCACCCAAGGATGGTTTGTGGTGCCCCCAAGCCTCTCAGTATGGTTGGGGTAAGGTACGTTGTTCATAAGTATGTTTAGCACCAGATTTTGTGGCTCCAAAGACCCCCCCCCCCCCCCCCCCTCCTTGTATTTTGTGTTACTGGATAATTTTTATGTTAAGTATGTCAATAAAATGGCTGCTGTGGCCACTTTATCCAAAGACAATTTTGAGTATGTCGTTATTGGAGGGATTTTGGGTGGGGGGTAAGCTGCAGCAGAGGCTACTCTAGCCTGTCCGTGTCAAGATAGACAAATAGATAGACAGATAGATAGATAGATAGATGAGCTACTGCTTCACTCCCATTACAAACAAACATACAACTTCTGAACAGTATCGTGGTCACAAAGGCACTATATGCATCTGAAACATGGAAAGTGACCATACATATCAACTTGTGACTTGATGTTTTCCAAAAACTATGCTTTCATTGCCTGTTTAAAGCAACCCTCTGCGGGATTCATTTCTGTCCTGGGAGCAGAGGTGAGAGGTAAAATACCTGCTGTTGTTCTTCTGTTCCACGGAATCTCTGTTCTGCGGGTTCTGTTTTGAGCCATCCAAGATGACTGCACAAAATATTCTAACTACCTAATGCACATTGTGCACTGCTGTCTGATTGGCCTGTGCTGATCATGTGAGTAATATTGACCAGTCAGAGAGCAGGTATAGTACATTGGTAGTCTAACACTACCAATACTCTGTTAGAATTAGGCAGCCTTTGATGGCCATAAATTGGTTGCGGAACCAGAGGTTCAGAGGAATATCAGCCCAGAAGACCAACAGTAAGTAAAATAACTGTCGTTTTTGGTCCAAGGGCAAGATTTGGTTCTGAAACTGAAGGGTTGCTTTAAGGTGTCTTACCATGATCAGGTTACAAATGAAGAAATTTACCGCCACTCTGATAAGCAGCCATTCTATTCCTATGTCCCTGAAAGCCAACTCTGTTTTGCTGGACACATTCTACGTGTCCTTGAGACAAGACTGGCAAGCGTCGCTATCTCATGGAATCCAAAAAATGGGAAGCGTCGAGGAGGAAGGCAGAAGATCTCTTGGCAGCGCATATTTATAAAGGACTTGCATACCGTCGATCTTTCATGGAATGATGCCGAATCTGCTGCCTTTGATCGCCAACGATGGCATTCTTTTGTCAATAGACACGGGAGGACCCAAGTCTAAGGCAGATACGTGAGGAGGTTTATATTTGATTAGTTTTCTGTGATCTTCACTGGAATCTTAGATTATACTTCTATCTTGACTCTGCAGAAAATGTTGGCATTATATTAAAAAAAACAGGAAACAACGATTACCCTCAGCTCCGCTACTTCTATTTAATCTTTATACTCTCACTAACTTTTCTATCTTTACCTGAATTCAAATTGCATCATCTGCAGGAAGAAGAAAAAAATTCCTCAGTAAGAAAACACAGAGATAGCAATAACGAGCAAAGAGACGAGCTTTGGTGCCTGCAGCAAATATTTTCTAAAGCTTCCACAGCCCTGGTAGATGTATCAGGCAGTCGCTGTAATGTGGACAATACATTTAGAAAGACAGCGTGTGGGCACGGCTCTCCCTGCTTCTTCATTGTCTTCTGCTCTCGGTAATTCCAAACACTCTCGAGCGCAATGGGGGATACTGAAAAGAAACAGGAAAAATGCAAAATTGCTTGAGATGTGTATGGTGCTTGAGCGTCTACAACAGCTCAATAACCACTGCTGGAATGTGAGCAAGCCGTCTCTCCAATTCAAGAAGATTTAAAAATGTCTCGAAAGTTCCTCATGCATATTCTTTGCCGTCAACTGTATGGTGCTAACAATGTAGCTGCCCTTAATTGGATTACATCTGGGGAAAATGGCAGCAGGAGTGATGGTTAAAAAGCTTTCTGCTGGATTGGTCATCAGTAGAGATAAGCGAGCGTACTCGCTAAGGCAAACTACTCGACCGAGTCTCAAAAGATTCGGGTGCCTTCGGGGGAGAGCGGTGAGTTGCGGGAGTGAGCATGGGAGAAGAGGTGGAGAGAGTGAGAGAGAGATCTCCCCCTCGTTCCTCCCTGCTCTCCCCCACCCCCCGCCGGCACCCGAATCTTTTGAGACGAGCGGGCAGGTACTCGCATAAGGCACAACTCGCTCGAGTAGTTTGCCTTAGCAAGTACGCTCACTCATCTCTAGTCATCAGTAGTTGATGGACGGGGGTTCGCCCTGTGCATTAGCTGATCATTCGGTCCACTGTCACTGCAATGGTCCAAATGTCACCATCAGCCGATAGTGTAGGATGTGATAGTGTCCGCTTCAATCCCATTGAAATCAACAGGAGCGCTGCTATTCGACTTCTGATCCAGGACAGGATGCCAGTAACAGGAGCAGGAAGTGGAATAGCAGTGCAGTGTTCCCATTGATTTCACTGCTCCCTCTTCCTCTCCCGTCCTTTGCTGACAATGTCCAGCCCGCTGTACTGGACAGTGGCCTGGGCGATCAGCTGATGGACGGAGGTTCTGAGTGTTGGGGCCCCCATCTGTCAACTACTTATGATCAGTAGTTGATAGACGGGGGTCCGCCGCTCAGGAACACTTTCCATCAGCTGATTATCCAGCCTGCAGAAGTCTGCAGTGGGCCATACATCGCCATCACCCCCATTCATCAACTACTGATAACGTATCGAGAAAATGGGTCATTAGTTAAAAAAGACCAGAATACCCCTTTTTGCCACATGTAACATCGCCTTTGATTATATTTTTTCCTTTATGTCTTCATTTACAAGACACAAATTTCTGCAATGATTTAGCGGCATAAACACACAACCGCAGCTAGGCCTGACCTATTGCTCTGCTAATGAAGTTTGTCAAGATAGCCTTTTTTCAGAAAACACTCCAGTGATTAAATTATTGAATGTCTTCTATTTGCTGTTAATTGTAGAATCCTTACTTCATTCCATCAGCCTGGAGAGATGGTAATCGAAAACAATAACCCCCGATGTACCTGGACGCTACCAAATGCCTCCTTGACAGAGCCTAATATGGCCTTTTCCATCACCGAGAGGGTTAAGGCAATGTAATAATTTTTTGTGCTCCTACTGTCATTTGTAATTGACTCATTTTAGCATAATATCGCTCCCGCTTCATATGTTTCCAGTCTCGAAATTCCCCCCTGGAGCTTTTTACGGAATAATGTTTTGTCTTTGGAAACAAGAGTAATGCCTCGGATTGTTTTTAATAGAGCTGGAGTTATGTCATCAAAAATTAATTTAATTGAACTTGAGGTTATTTGTTTCCTTCAAGCTTTTTTTTTCCTCATTATCTTTTTGATATCTTTTTTTCCCCTTTTTTTTTGTATTTTTCTCTTTTTACTAGGTAGAACGTTGCAGAGAGAAGTTTCCAAGCTGGCGTGACTTTCATGTACAGTTCATGAAATCTGTCTCCTGGAGAGATCTGACGATGTTGTTTTTCATTATTTAAAGAATCTGTGGAAAGTTTAAAGTTGCTTGGTATAAATTAGACCTCCGAGATGCACTCGTTTCGCTTTCAGGTCTTCTAAGAACGGTTCACTGGTTACGTCCCCCCCCCCCCCCCCCCTTCCTATATAGAGATAGATTTATTTTTTATTCTTTTATTTATTTATTTTTTTACTGCCGGTAGAATATGACCCAGAAACTTCTGTTTGAAAAAAGGAACCTTTCCTCCAGTAAAAGATAGACTCATTGTAAATATTAATGCTTCGTAGATGAAGGAAGACGTTGTTACCTGCCAACATTAAGACATGGATATGTTATTATTGTATACAATTGTGTATGGGTACGCTGCTTATTCTGAAAGGTGACATGGATTTGACAAATCCAACATGTAAAATGATGTCATGAAGGATGAATAATATATCATAGGCAATCCCAATGAAGATTGCTTCGAACGAGCAATGAGTCTGTATAGATTTCCATCAAACATGTCAAGCAAACATGCAGTTCTGTAGGGTCCATAAAGTGGGGTGCACCAATGGTCATGACATACTTCTTATCTACGATGGTCAAAAAGAAGGAGGCAAGCTATCTACATGTTACATCCATGCAGGGTGTAACCTTAACGTCTTACCCAGATGAAAATATATACACTCAATTAAATGTGGACAACACAAAATAGTATAAGGAAATATAAATGGGAAAACAGGAAACCTGAACGTAGCTTACAGATAAGCGGGAACCCTACCTATAAGCTGTCACATCAACCCAGGACACACTCGATCCGTAACCTGCAGATCACACACACAAGCACACCAAACAGTGTCAAACAATGCAAACAGTCTAAACACGGGAAACCCTGTCCTTAAATAAACTAACACAGGGAAGGGACCGGCCTAAACGCAAGTAACCCGTCCTGAAAAGGGCGAACCTGGCCACGTGCCTCGGCCTCTAGCTGACCCTACGTGTGACAGAAGAAAACCAACAAATAATATGAAAAGATAAACTATTATACTTAACTTTGGAAGAAACAGGTTAACTGGACCTCCAGCTCCCAGCTTTGACTACACTCAAAGCTTGGCAGAGACTGAGATTAATCAGCTCAGAGCTGAGCACAAGACCTGAATAAATAGACCAGACATATACCCACAGGTGAGACCAAGCATGTTTTACCTAACACCACTCCCACCAGGTCAGAAGACAGAGAAACACACAAAACCTGCACTATACAACCTAAACAGAAAGCGACATAAGTGGGGTGATCGCCTTAGTGAGGGTGGCTCTGCATCAAGAACCTGGGGTGACCCTGACTTTCCATAGATGGTAACAAGGAATGTGTCAAAGGTTAAATATAACATGAATGTGGAAACACAGAAGTACAAGAGATAATTTGTAATCACCAGACAGACCTAACTACTATGCAGGTCAGAATTAGGAACCGCTGACCGGAAACCCCTTCCAGTAGAGAGTCTTCAGACAGCAGTCAGCCATAAATAAATATACACAAACTAATGGCATTAGGCTGGCTGGGCTGTCCCACCCCCCGGCCAACCAATCTGCTCATATACTTGCAGAGAAATGCTCCTGTTAGGGGCCAGTGCCAAAATGACAGTGAGCATGTGCTAAAGAGCGAGTCACGTTGGCCAAAGCTGACTCTGTGATGTCACCCCAGTCCCATTCCTGAGTTGCGACTGGTGTGTTGTGACACTCTAGGTCGCCTATCCAGAGATGGTACTATGGATAACTGAAATGGTTTTAGTTGTGGATGATCTATTTGTCATACCAAAGGTTAGACATTGAACTCACATGTTTACCAGGCTGTGGTACCAGGCGTCCTGTGCATTCCCGTTTGTTGTGCAACCAGTGTTGCATCATTCCTTTTGACAGTCTACTAGGTTATACGCAAGGTCAGCCTGCCCTTCCCTTCTCATAGTTCATGGATTACATCCTTATGTTCCTTTTCCTTTGTCCTCTACTTCAGAAGTACTAGCAGTCAACATTACTCATTGCGAGTTTCTTCGGATCTGACAGGACACTAAGACTTCCCTGACACAGGCAGCTGCTCAGGTGAAACAGAATGTGAACCAAAGGTGTAGACCTCCTCCTTGATTTTCTCCTGGTGATTGAATTTGGTTATCCTCGATGCATTCTAACACTGGTTGAGGCTAGTTACTATCAGGTTTCCCATTAATCATGGGACTATTAGGCCCAATGTCCATGGGCGGCTTTGATTTGCGGAACCCCGTGGGTACCCCGTGTGGGAGATCCGCCCATAGGGATGCATGGGTGCCCGCAAAGCAGTGAAAAGCATGTGGATCATACGCGTGGGAAGAAATCACAGCATGCTCCATTTTCTTGTGGATCTCACGCAGACAGCTTCCATTGAAGTCAATGGAAGCCGTCCAATCCGCGGACTGCCCGCAGCAGTCACTGTAGATGTGCCGCGGATCCGCAGAAAAGCAGGAGATTTTAAAAAATAATTAAAAAGCACTGTGCATGCACCAGGCGCGTTGGTGGACGCGCCCAGACACATCTGCCGTGCTGAAGAAAGAAGATCCGGCCACAATGGCGAAGAGACCCGCGCTAGATCCAGGGAGGTGAGAAACTGTCTCTTTCATGTCCATGGCTGCGGTCACACACTGATTCTGAGCGGGACTCCGCACCCAGAATCCGTGTGTCCTGTGGACATTGGGCCTTACTTCCAAGTGCCATGGTGTTAGCAGCACGCTCAATAATTAATTTACACATTTGAGAACCACTGATACAATATAACTTGGGTCCCTGTCGCATAACATCGATACAGGAAGAATACATAAATTAGAAAAATAAAGCTTTCTCCAGAATCTACCTGCAAAATATAGAAATACATAAAACATAACACAACTTAGGAACTTTGGTTCTTAATTTTGTGAGAGCCTCTGCGACTCTTTATGTACCTACTGCCCAGACTTCTTCTACTTCTTTTTAAGCAAATCGGTACCCTTTTAAACCTGGAAATTCAGTAAAAAAAAGAGGGATGGAGAGCAGAGATGGGTGTTTATGGCAATAAGACAAACTATATGGACACAGTGGAGAGACAACTCACACTGACCTATATCGCTTTTCCATAGAAGTATAAAAGTTCATTCCATAGGTTGTAAGAAGTGGGAAATCTACCTCCTTCATTCTCCCCTCCTACAAGAGATAGTAAGAGTCAGGTCTGCAAACACTGGACCTTTAAGTCTTGGCATGTGAAAGTGAAGGGAAAAATAAGTACCAGCTGGATTACTGCTTATTGACTTTTGCTTTGGGGCAATTTATGCTCTATACACATGATCAGATTTTAATTCATCCAAAAATTAAGGACTACCTTGAAAATGACTGTACCATTATTCTACACTGAATGACCAGTTTATTAGATCCCCCAGCCTTTTTCTCAGTTGGAACTTCTCTGTATGGTAATTCTCCCGTGACCCCGGAGTGCAGCATAAAATCACGTGACAAGTTTTCTGTGGATCAGTTTCAGTGTGAATCCACATTAGATGGGAAAATCGACTTCCAACTAGGGCTGGTCATCAATGATAAACTAGCCTGGTCCAGGATGTCACTGCCAACCTTGTGTAATGATGTGTATACAGAGAATGGTGCGATCAAGAAAAAACAGTAGTTGCTGTGGATGGAAACAACTCATCACTGAAAGGGGTCAGTGGAGGATCAAGAATCATTTTGTTGAACAGGTTCTGCACCGTCAAGAACAGCTGAATACAATGCTGGTGCTCCAAATAATGTATCAAAATGCACAACTCACCATTGCTTAGTACAGATGGGTTATAACAGCAGTTCCAGCGCCATTGTGTCTAAGAGAAACAGAAGGGCGAAAATCCAGGGGGCAAAAGAGTGCAAAACTTGTATCACTGAGCAGTGGAAAAAATATCTCCTGGTCAGATGGATCCAGATTTGTGTTGCACCATGCTGATGGGAGGTCAGAGTTTGGTGCCAACAACATGAATTGATGAACCCTTCCTGTAGGGTGGTGGAGATGGAGTAATTGTGTGGGGAAGATTTTCTTGACACACCCTGGGTCCTCTGACCACAGGGACCTAATGATGGACGCCATGACGAATTGCAGCAGTTCTGAAGACCAAAGGAGGTCCAAGAAACTCTAGAAAGAGGGCCGTAATAAAGAGGCCGTTCAGTTTATGCATCAGTGGTTTTCTGTTTTTACTCTTGATGTAAGTTTCTGCCATGGAAGCATCAGTAAAAAATATCTGGTTTTGGATGCAACAGGGGGGAAATGATGATTTTCTAGTCATACCCTGACCCATAACCAAGAAAGATACTGGTTGGGAGGGGGACCTTGTTACAGATTTTGCATAGGGGTCCAGTTACACCGCCACATCTTTTTAACCACAAAAAAAGATTAAATAAATCAAATTTTTGACAGGCGGATGAGTACACAAATAGACAAACAGTTACAAAGATTAAAAGAAGTACAGATAGAGGGGTAGGGAGATGGATGGAAAGGAAATTCTAATATCCTGGCAGAATCTCAGTCCATACCCCGAGGCTTCTGTGTGTTGCATTTCTCATACACTTCATTAGACAGGTATCTGCCAAATGTCTTCTGATGTCATGTGACAAATGAGTAATGCCGAGCTCCTCCATCCAAAGAAGACAAGCAACGAACTTCTGATTTTTGTCATGGCTAATAATACTCCTCATTGTTTCTCCCAAAAGGAGGAGGGATAGGATACAAAATGAGCTTCAAGAATCCCTTTTTTATTCCAACATTCACGGATATTATTAAGAGTTTATCCAAAGGACACAAGTAAATCGTTCACTGAGCAGCCAGACGGCAGAAGCAAACTAAACAGTAGCAATTATGCAACATCCTTATAGACGTGGTGAAAAGGGATTCCACAAAGTTCAGTCTAAACAAAAACAAACCCAGAAAATAGAAAAAAATCGTTTGTACTGTGCGTGTGGTACGACCATAACTCCTGGGTGGTAGTCCGATGTCTTGGGGTTATACTTGACTCCAATCTTTCCTTTGTTCTTTGTATTCAGTCACTTGCTCGCTCAGGTCACCTGCACCTCAAAAACATCTCCTGAACCCACTTTTTCCTCACTGCGGAAACAGCAAAAACTCTTATTGTTGCCCTGATCCATCCTCATCTTCATTATTGTAACTCCCTACTGATTGGTATTACCTTCACTAAACTCTCCCCTCTCTAATCCATCCTGAATGCTGCAGACAGACTTATCTTACACCAATGCCTTTACCTGTGCCAGTCACTGCACTGACACATCTACCCTGTGCCAGTCACTACACAATGCCTCTACCCTGAGCAGGTCACTACACTGATGCCTCTACCCTGTGCCAGTCACTACACGATGTCTCTACCCTGCGCAGGTCACTACACTGATGCCTCTCCCCTGCGCTAGTCACTACAGTGATGCCTCTACCCTGTGCCAGTCACCACACCGATGCCTCTACCCTGCGCTAGTCACTACACTGATGCCTCTACCCTGCGCAGGTCAGTACACTGATGACTCTACCCTGTGCCAGTCACTACACGATGTCTCTACCCTTTGCCAGTCACTACACGATGCCTTTACCCTGCGCTAGTCACTACAGTGATGACTCTACCCTGTGCCAGTCACAACACCGATGCCTCTACCCTGCGCTAGTCACTACAGTGATGCCTCTACCCTGTGCCAGTCACTACATCGATGCCTCTTCCCTGCGCAGGTCACTGCACCGATGCCTCTATCCTGTGCCAGTCACTACAGCGATGCCTCTACCCTGTGCCAGTCACTACACTGATACCTGTCACGTCCATGTTGCACACAAGCACCACGCTCAGCATGTACGCATGGTGACATTCAAAACCACTGCAGTTGACAATACTATGCCCTAAAGAACAGTGCGCACCACGCTATGCTGAACAGTAACACCACTCCAGGGAGAAGGGAGCCTGGCCCTAACCTAGCAGGGGGGTGAAGGGGTTCTGCCTAGAAGCGGAGTAATCGCCTCGATAGAGGTGGCCCTACGGTCTTTTTCCTGGGCCCTAATTGTCCCTATAGAGGCCCTTGGAAAGACGAAACGAACAGCAAAGCAAAACAGAAATAAAAACAGAAATATGACTAAAAAGGAAACCACAGCAACTTATCTGGACATAGTAGTACACCCACTACAGAGGAACTTCTATGGAGCTGAATAAGCAGCACTAAGCAAAAGGGAGGGGTGAGAATATAAAGCTACTCCTCACCTGAGGACTGGCAGCGCAATATGAGAACCCCACCTCCAACCTTCTCCCAGGCATGACTAAGGGCTTTTACCCACTAGTGATTCTTTTAATGCTGCGATATCGCTGTGTTTTTTTCAATGGGACTTTCTAATGTTAAAATCGCATCACACAAAAATCGCAAGTTTGTGCTTTTGCGATTTTTGTGCGATTCAATTTAAAAATTAGACAGTCCCATTGAAAAAAACCGCAGCGATATCGCAGCGTTAATAAAGCACCAAGCAGTCTATACACATGATGCATTAACCCTTGTCCTCCATAACAAGGTGACAGGTCTTGGCCTGCATTGAGGCCATCATGCCATGACGCTGTCATGACTGACAAGCCACAACAATGCCTCTACCCTTTGCCAGTCACTACAATAACACCTCTAGCCTGTGACAGTCACTACACCGATGCCTTTACCCTGTGCCATTCACTACACTGAAACCTCCATCTTCTGCCAGTCACTACACCGATGCCTCTACCCTGTGCCACTCACTACACTGATGCCTCTACCCTGTGCCATTCACTACACTGAAACCTCCATCTTCTGCCAGTCACTACACCGATGCCTCTACCCTGTGCCACTCACTACACTGATGCCTCTACCCTGTGCCATTCACTACACTGAAACCTCCATCTTCTGCCAGTCACTACACCGATGCCTCTACCCTGTGCCACTCACTACACTAATGCATCCACCCTGTGTCACTCACTACACTGATGCCTCCCCCCTTTGCCAGTCACTACACCAGTGCCTCTACCCTGTGCCACTCACTACACTGATGCCTCTACCCTGTGCCACTCACTACACTGAAACCTCCATCCTGTGCCAGTCACTACATCGATGCCTCTACCCTGTGCCAACACGAGTGTTTTTGTGCTCGCACCCTTGTGAAGCCGCCATAAGGATTGGTCCTCAGGAGTGTTTTTTGCGTGCACATCTTGTGCACACGCAAAAAAAATAGGTGCTACTCTATTTTTTTTTGTATATTTGCGCACCAAGGGCACTATACAAGTCTATGGGAGGTGCGCAAATATGCACTCAATATGCACGCAAATACTCAATAGGGGTGTATCGCATGTGCGTGTGAACTGGCCCTGCTTGCCCAAAAAGTACAATACTATGCACAGACGTGCAAATCAACCTTGTTCCTAGCGCAAATACGTTGTGGCGAGGTGAGTGTATTTGCACATACACTAGTTTGAAGCCGCCCTTAGACTACTGATCCTTACTAATGTACAGTCTGCATCAGGTGGTCAGAGAAGCGGTGCGGCCATCTTTGTTTGTTCAGGACTGGAGGGTTGCTTTAAAAGAAATTGTTCCAGCATTGCAAAAAAAAATGCTCATCTCTCCGCATTGGGTTTAGTGCATTGTTTATGCAATCGTTGGGGCATTACTCAACCGCACACAACTTCCCCGGGTGAACTCAACTTAATACAGATTTTATAATGAAGTTTGGAAGTATTATTATAGTAATCTCACTGTCAGATGGAGGGCAAACAGCGAGTTATGGAAACGGAGCAGTGAAAATATAAACTTTCCACAGGAGAGAGTTGAGCTGGCATCCTCATTCATTACGGCTTCCTCATATGAGTTAAACAAGGCGTCTTGCAGAGATTATGGCTGTTTTAATTGTTGTTTGAAAAATCATTGCCATTTTCATCTCTTTTGTAATCACGGTGACACAGCAAACCCGAGAGAGAACGGCGACGGCTATAGATTTTGCTGATATACGAAATGGATCTAGCTATTGCTGAGCTTAGAATTACACTGTATGGGGGGTACATAAGACAGACGAGTAGTACATAGCCACCCGCTGGGTTTTTTAAACATTGTTCTACCTTAAATGGAATAGCGCTGTGTTAAAGCAGAAATATCATTATAATCTCAAGATGCATGTGTGCAAGAGAAGCCCTGGCAGGGCTCATTAAATCCTATCATACCCAAGGAAGCTCTGCTTATTCACATATGAGAAAGACGGACTCATCTGCACAAGCCGGAGCTGCTGGAAAGAATGTTTTAGGGAACTTGCTAAGCAGCACCTGTGCTAGGATGCCCACAGAAGTAGGGCTGGCATCAGCATCACATACATCTGGGCTGAAGCCAGGGTCTGCAGGGCTTGGGGAGGCACTGACTAGTAAATATTGTATGTTCTGCACATCGTATGCATCACGTGAGCCAAATGGGACTCGTTAGCTCAATAGTACATGTATGCCTTGAGCTGGCCCTGCACAAAGACCCCCTAATAAAAAAACGATAGGGGTCCAGAGGGCAACTGTATGCAGGGAATACGCAGAGCAAAGATTTCCTTACAGCTATACTTGCATCTTCTGCACTTCGTGTATGCCAGGATGCCCGGAGACATTCCAATTTGGGGTGGTCAGATTACCTGGGTAGTACCTACCTCATGACATAAATACAGCACAAGTACCTAGCTCATAACATAAATGTTGTTGTTGTTGTTAGCCGTTTAGTTGTTTCCGACCCTCAGCGACCCTAAAGGCGAGCTCCCTCCATGTTTTTCGGTTTTGCTTCTTTCAGTTGTGTGATATCCATGCCAGTATCAGCTCTGTCAGTATCAGCCATCGTGTCCTTTGGCGGCCAGGTCTTCTTTTGCCACTGATCTGTCCAAGCATTATGGATTTTTCTAGCAACTCTGCTCGCGTTACATGGCCAAAATCCATGAGTCTGAGTCTGGTCACCTTCCCCTCCAGTGATATATGAGATCTTATACAATTCAGGACTTCTCTGTTTGTTACTCTCGCCATCCAGGGTATACGAAGCAGCTTCTACCAGCACCACAGCAAAAACGCATCAATCCTCCTTCCCTCACAGTCCAACTTTCACATCCATACATGGTTATGGGGAACATGATTGTTTGCACTATCATGTGTTTAGTTGCTATACCCATATCCCTACTCTTCCAGATTTTGTCCATGTTAGCATTGCACTTTGCCCCAATGCTATCCTACGTTTTATCTCTGGTATAGATTCTCCGGCCTGGTCAATGTTTGAGCCAAGAAAGATGAAGTCTCGCACGCATTCTATGACCTCATTGTCAATTTTGATTTGAATTTGGCCATTTTTTGCAGTTGTCATAATGGATGACAGAAGAATCACCCTCTCCTTGTCATCTGCTTAAGACCTCATGCACACGGAACACGGGGATTTCCACTACGGATGACTTATGAGTCATTTAAACTGCTTGCGAGCAATCGCGGATTCAATAATCTTACCTAACGGATGTACGCAAATGCACACCGGATCGTCCGTGCAGAAAATAAATGGCAAGCTCAATGGTGCCCCACCTCCCTGCCTGGTCTTCAAGCAACCTAAGAAGTATCCGCCTACAAATCCGCAATGCACCTGCAATTTAATTGTGGGTGCATTGCAGATTGAATGCTTCCATAGAGATCAATGGAGCCCGTCCGTGCAGATCTATGTGCAGATGAAAATCCCATTAGTGAGGTCATTAAAAAGGTGTTTTCACCGTTACTAAGGACTTAATGTTAAAGTTTGTTTTTTCAAACGTATCACCTCTGCCTTTGTCTGTCATCATCGCACCATCCTGAACCTGTTTCGTACCACCACCCGCGAGTGGACACAGATGTGAACGATCTCTTGCTGTTCAGGATTGTAGGAAAGTTGAGTGTAAACCTCAGCGGGATGAGTTATAGCAGGAATGTCCCTTTATTAGTGTCTATAATGTTTATGGCATTAGCTTACTGAATGCCGTCGTTTGGATTGGCTTTCGCACATAGTGAATTGTGCCCAGGAATTAAATACACTGCGCGATCGCTGAGCTGAATGCCAGCTCATCACTGCGGGAGACACCAGACGTGAACAGGCCACAAGGTGCATTCAGTCGCCGGGAGCTGCCTCCGAGCAGAAGGCTCAGTTAATGTGGACGTCTGTGTTTGGATGCCGTGTCTTGTTCTTGCTGTAACTGAGCCTCTCACTTTATGAGAAGTCATACAGAGTTCAGATATAGGTATGAGAACATATGATATCTCCAACTGTGGCAAAAGAACAAATCAGTAAGGATGTCCCATCAAGATGAAAATGGAAAGACGTGCAAACGCCTTGGCATGGAGGAACGTCTAGACTTCTCTCGGAAATACTGTGAGATTTTGGTTCACTGAAACAAACTGCCGTGTTAACCCTGGAACTGCTAAGGTTATTGACTCCTGTGGAACCCCAACGTGGGTCCGTTATACTCACAGTTAATTGTGAGCACTGTATCGCACGTTTGGCAGCAAATGTGGTTTCAAAGAACCCCTTTCTTAACTATTTCTTACTTTCTGTTATCTCATCATTAAGTAGATGAAAATTTTACTAAGGCCGGCTGCAGAAGGGCATATTTGCATTTCGGTGTCCGGATAGGGCGTCCGCCTCCGGATTCTGCAGCAAATACCATCTGTAACATGCTATTGAAAAACGCTTTTCTTGCACATGAGCGGAAATCAATTGTGATTTTCTGCTCGCGGAGTGAAAGCGGTCTGACCCGCGGCCCTTCTGCAATTGACATTGCGGAAAAGTTGCAGATTCCGCATAATTGCTAGGCAAAGATGCGCAAAGAACAGGGGTTTGAAAAAGCAAAATCTGTACTGCGCACGTCCGACGGCTCGCCGTGTGGACCATCGACAGTACAAAAAAGAAGAAGAAAAGAAAGGTATGTGTGGATGCCGGCCAGGTACAGGGTCAGATTCTGCTAGGGGCTCCTGGTCGTGTGCAGCCGGCCAAACACACGTTATAAGGCTGGTTTTACATCTGTATCAGAACCTCTTGCATGCAGCTCCTTTTCTTCCGTCTGAAAGCTGGGCATGTGGGCAGAAAGCAGGCAGACCCCATTTTAGGGAACAGGGTCTGCCTGGCGCTGCTCGGTTCCGTCTCTGGCCATGGGGATTCCCTTTTCCTTCTCCCTGGATGGAACAGGAAATCGGAATCCCTGCTGCATATGTGGAACCACCCTTAGTTATCCTTAAAACTCTTTATTAATCTCTTTTCTTAGGCCTCTCTCAGACGGGCTTAAGTTGCTGCAAGCCGAATACGTATTTCTCGTGCATGATCACACAGCAGGTACCCAATGACATGCGTACATGCTGTGTGTCAATGCCTGTACAATATCTTGGTGTGTATATGCGCTTAATATGTGCCAAGACAGTGGATGCCGATTTTTTTTTTTGCACGTGCATTTCTCCCACTGCGTTTGAGAGGCACAGTTAAAGCGTATGGGAGACTGGTACGGCGTATTACGCATGCAAAAGCTGCAGCGTAATACACAGCAACCATACGGTTGTGTGAGAGGGGCCTTACACAAGATATTGAAAGTAGTGTTACCAAATAATACTGCACTGTTAATTTACTTACATTTTTGGCATTTCCTTGCAAACAAGGGGGTAAGGGACTTGTTATTTGTGTAGTGCCAACTTATTCCACAGTGCTTTCAGGTAATTTGATGTAGCGTTCACTGCCTAGCAGGGAATGACGAAACATTGACTGCCTGCTTTAGCACGCATGCGCGATATCTTGCCGCCAGTGTTTCATATAGATGAAACACTAGCAGTGGGACATCACACATCACGTAGCGTACATTGCCCTGCAGGAAGCAGAAGAAGAGGTTCCGGCCAGCTGGAAGTAATATGCCTGGTGGAGCCAGAAGAAGATCAGCGAGGTGAAGATCTGGTAAGAAGACTGCCTGGGGAGGAATAGGTAAGTATATTATTATTATTTTTTAATCACATTACCCCCTTAAGGAGAGATGATACCCTTCCTGGCATTTCCTTGTAACTGAAGAGTGTTCACTGAACACATTACTCTTACAATTATCACATACAGTTTCTTGCATACGTCTTTTCTTGGGATCGCATAAGTTCTGTTCTTCAGGGTATCTGACATAACAACTGGGGAGCTTCCACTGGCATGAGAAGAACCAAGGTGTTCTATAGACTGAGTGATGTTTTCTGCAGCCCTTGTTTTGACCTCCTTCTAATATGTTCTTGAACCGAATCTTCATCTAGATCAGTGAGGAATATTTGTCTTCAGGTTTTCTTTTTATTCACATTCCAGTCAGGATTCTTCGTCCAAAAGACTATGTACGACGCAATGTCGGCTACGTCAGTGCAGTTCATGAATACTGTGAGTGGCCGTCTCCTTGTTCTTCAAGTGTAGGTGTGTACCATCTGATTAAGAGTATTGACACCTCCTTTTGTGTTATTGTAATGAAGAATTATTTCAGGTTTGCAAGAGTCTCCTGCAATAACATCAGAGGTGCAGTGCATTGTGGAGAGAAGCACAACACTCTTTCCTACATTGTGCACATAGGATACCAAGGAATGTGTCTTACTGCCCTGTGTTTGCTGGGAAGAAATGAATTTGGTATGAAAGTCTTGTTTTGACGCACTGTGCCAACCAGTGTTCACCTATTCTTCAGCAAAAGGTCAGCAATAGAGATGAGTGAGCACGCTCGTTTAAGGCTGATGTTCGAGCGAGCATCGGTCTTTTTGAGTAACTGATTACTCATCCGAGCAACATGCGGGGCAGGGGCAGGGGGGGGAGAGTGAGAGAGATCTCTCTCTCCCCGCCGCTCCCCACCAGCGCCTCCCCGCATGGTGCTTGGACGAGTAATCAGTTACTCGAAAAGACCTATGCTCGTTAGAGCATCCGCCTTAAACGAGCATGCTCACTCATCTCTAGTCAGCAAGTTCCATTGATGTAAAAAAAAATTGTCCATGGGAATATTTTAATGGGTGCCCCACTGCCAATTCATTCACCACCTTGAATGTAATATATCCCCTCACATTGCTTTCTTTACCCAAGTATTGCAAGCCTTTCAGTGGGTAAAAGTTGCTGGAGTCACATATCCAGAAGATCTTTATTCTAAATTTTGCTGGCTTTGACGTCATGCGAAAGCAACAGTGACCTTGGAATTGGACCAATTGCTCATTAGTAGTCAGATTCACACCTGGAAGATAGTACTTTTGAAAATTGTGATTTATTTGGTCCCATATTTCATAAAAAGGCATAAATTTGTCTGTGGCCCTTCGAACATTTCTTGACGACCTGTCATCAAATCTCAAAGTTCATTAGATCTTCTCTTCAAAACTTCCCTTACTCATTGCGGCACATTAAATTGGTGGACCGTATTTCTTGCTCCCCTGAATATGGATGTTTAAGAAATTGCTTTTCAAGTGACCAGCAGTGATCAGCGGTCCAATCAAAGCTCGAATTTCTACTGAATCACATTTTTACCACATGACCCGGGTATAACGGAGTCGTCCCCTGCTGCAGTCTACCCATCATCCCCACAACCCCAACAATCCCCATTACCCTGCCGAATGACGACATACGTTGATTATTCTTTGGCTAATTTGGCCACAGCAGCCATTTATACAAACATACTTTACACAGAATTTACCATATTGTTAAGAATCCCACCCCTCCCCCCGACCTAACCATAAACCAGGAAGAGAAGAGGTCCCAGGATCCCCAGAAGTCTGTTGCCTCATCATTTTGGGAAATATATCTGAAATTCCTCCCACCACACACCACTGACTCGGGAGACCCAATATCACCAATTACCTCCAGCCACCCTACCTCCCAACTCGGAGACCCACTAAGCCCTTCGAGGACTAGACAATCCACCATATTTGCAAGGACTCCGCCCTCTCAGAGCCAAGAGGCGAAAGACCCACCATATGTCCTTGATATGTTACCAGAAAAAATGCCCTTTGGCTAAAATCATAAATTCAGACTATTGTTGCGTTTCAGGTAAAAATTTCATAATATTGTTATGTTTTAACTTATTTTTAAACCTTTTAAACTATTTCATGTTATTTCCTGGATTTGAACTGCGTTAATGTAAAAAAAACTATTAGAAAAATTGAGGTGTTCTAAAACTTTTCGCCAGTAGTTTATATTTGATAGATTCACAAACAGTAGTAGATAACTGGAATGCTTAACAACTGCAAGATCTGACTACACATGAGAAGGATGCTGAAACACTACAGATCAAGGTTTAAGAAACAAGACAATACACAGGAGAACTTGCAAACCGTGTACTGTGCAGCAGCATTCATATCACAGGTAGGGTGGACACCCACTTGCTATACAATATCCTTGCAATGCGACAGTGAGTGAAAATGCAAGACAATGAAACCAATGATTTTCAATGATTTCATTCTCATTTACAATGTTTTCAATGTAATCTCGCATCGCAAAGAAGAATGGGCGATATCGCCCATTGTTTTCAATGGGGCCGACAGCAGCAGTGCTAGCGCCATTGAAAACGTAGGAAAAATATTGCGCTACCCTGACACAGCTGTGACAGCTATGGCAGGGGATTCCTTCACCACCACGGGGACCGCAGGGATGAAGGAATTCTCTGCCACAGCTGTCACACCTGTGGCAGAAACCTGTGATGCTATCCCATTTCTTTCAATGGGGCTGGCACTACTGCAGCCCCATTGAAAGCAGTGGGTTTGCAGCAATGATTTTAGGGGAAGGGCTGGAAATATAAGCCCTTCCCTGAAAATCATAGCAAGCTGTAAAAAAAGTTTGTCTCTTCTCTCCACACCCGGCAGTCTTCTTCTCTGTTCTGGAGGCCGGGGATTGAAAAATTCCCACCTCCAGAAAGCGCTGCCTCTGATTGGCTGAGCACTGTGGCCAATCAGAGGCAGTGCCCAGCGGTCATTGAATGACAGCTGACACACCGAGAGGATGAAGGAATCCCCTGCCATAGCTGTCATAGCTGTGTCAGGGGAGCGCAATGTTCTCCCTATGTTTTCAATGGGACTAGCACTGTTGCCGCTGGCCCCATTGAAAACAATGGGCGATATCGCCCATTCTGCTTTGTGATGTGAGATTACATTGAAAACATTGCAAATGAGAATGAAACCATTGAAAATCACTGGTTTCATTAACATGCATTTTCACTCACTCTTGCATCGCAAGGCTATCCTATAGCAAGTGGGTGTCCACCCGTACTGTGCAAACTTTGTCCCATTGCAGCAAGGGTCAGGGATGATTGGCAAGCAATAGACTAATAGGCAATAGACTAATATTGTCTATAGGGAACTCAAATCACCCTAGAGGGGATTATCGTGAGAGGGCCAGTATCTCTAGTATAGGGGCCATTTAGTGTACAGTAACATGCTTAACACTATTCCATACACTTTTTGCCCATCTTTGTTCACACTGCATATTGAGAACAGTAAAGTACAATACATTTGCAGTAATACTTGTGACTTTTCTCATAGCTTACCAAATATGGAAAGAGACATGAAAGGGTGCAATTTTTTTAATATATTGAATCTAATGAGGAATACATATGTGATACTAAGTGGCTAATGAATACCCACAGGAACACTGAATCAAGGACGTGTCTTTAAGTCATTATTTGGTATTTTGTAAAATGACTGTGTAATCCATAATCAATAGTTTTGTTCTGTGTAGATCCCTTTTCTAGTTGAAAAAAAAATTATTTGAAGGTATCACATCAATGAAAGTCTTTTAGTGAGTTACTGTACATCTGGAGCCATGCAGAGAGATGGGCCCCTTTCAGGTATGATTGACGCTGTAAAAAAAAAAATTAAAAAACAATGGCAGAATTGATGTATTTTCTCTCTCTGCTCTATCAAAAAAATAATAAAAGTTTTACAATACATTATATGCACCCAAAAAGGGTACTAATAAAAAATAAAAAATATAGCTCACCACGCAAAAAACAAGTCTTTAAAATTACAAATAATTGCAAATAAAGTGCGATGCGTTTTGTCGTTGTAACTGCAACTTCCTCAAGCACAGTGCTTGAGAAAGTTGCAGTTACAGCGACGAAACACAGTGCACTTTATTTGTAATAAAAAACCTAATCGGTATTACGGAGGGTGTCCGGACTCTGCCCTATTCAAGCGCCTAGCTCTTTTTCATTTAGCTTTATTCAGTAGTAACAGTGACCTCCACAGTGGCCTCAGCAGTAATAGTGACCCCCACAGTGGCTCCAGTAGTAATAGTGTCCCCTATATCAGACCCAGCAGTAATAGTGACCTCCACAGTGTCCTCAGTAATAACAGTGACCCCCACAATGGCCTCAGTAGTAATAGTGTCCCCCAAAGTGGCCTCAGTAGTAATAGTGTCCCCCACAGTGGTTTCAGTAGTAATGCTGACCCCCCCCCCATAGTAGCCCTCAGTAGTAATGATGACCCCCACAGTGGCCTCAGTAATAATAGTGTCCCCTATATTATCCCCAGTAGTAATAGTGCCATCCACAGTGTCCTTAGTAGTAATAGTGACCCCCACCGTGGCCTCAGTAGTAATAGTGTCCCTGAAGTGGCCTCAGTAGTAATAGTGACGCACACAGTGGCTTCAGTAGTAATGCTGACCTCCCAGTGGCCTCATTAGTAATGCTGACCCCCTACAGTGGCCCTCAGTAGTAATGCTTACCCCCACACTGGCCCTTAGTAGTAATAGTGTCCCCTATATTAGCCCCAGTAGTAAGTGTCCCCTATAATAGCCCTAATAGTAATAGTGACCCGCAGAATGGCCCCAATAGTAATACTATTACTACTGGGGTTGATATAGGGGACGCTATTACTAATAGAAAGCCCCCCATATACTTACCTATTCAGAGCACCACTGCTCCTCTTCTCAGCGCTGCTGTGGGCGGAAGTGTGTGCACACGCAGTAGCACTTCCACCTCTCTCTTTTCTTCTGCTGTGGAACTAAGGAGAAATTGTCAGGGGTGGAGGGGAGGAAGATCCCGGATGCACACACTGCCATCATTGTGTGTATTCGGCCGCGGCGCAGCAGAGAGATTACCAGCTAGGGAGCTGCACCCCGGCTCGTAATCACTTTAATAGTGACCAGACATCCCAAAAGCGGGAGAAATGGCTGTCTTACTGGGGTCCAAAAGGGAAGCGGGACACAGGGTCCCAAAGCAGGACTGTCCTGCCTAAATCAGGGTGTCTGTTCACCTTAGCCTAACAGTTGTTGTACAATCAAGCGAATTGCAGAAAAATACTACGACGCTGGTGCTCCAACTAACGTGCCCGAACACACAGTCCTTACCACGGATGGACTATAACAGCAGACAACCAATTCCAGCATCATTGTGTCTAAGGCCCAATGTCCACGTGCGGATTTTAATTATAGCATCCACAGGGCAAATAAATGCATGCAGATGTGATTTTTTTTTTCCCTGGCATGCGGGATGCTCGTGCGGGAAGAAATTGCAGCATGCTCCATTTTCCTGTCCATCTCCCGCATGGACAGTCAATGGAAGCCCGCAGCACAACCGCAGCTGTTTTTCTGTTGTGCCACAGATCCGCGGGAGAGCAGGAGATTAAAAAAAAAAGTGTGCACGGCGCATGCGCGTGACACGTTGCCGGCGTGCCGAGCACATCCACCGTGCTGAAGAAAGAAGATCTGGCCGCGACAGAGGGGAGACCCGCAGTGTCCAAACAGTTGAGTATGCTGTCATTTTTGGCCTCATGGCTGCGGGCATGGGTGGAAACTGCTGCGGGATTCCATCATGTGTGCCTGTGGACATGAGGCCTTAGAGAAACAGAAAGGAGAGACTCCAGGGGGCAAAAGAGTGCAACAATTGTATCACTGAGCAGCAGAAAAACATCACCTGGTCAGAAGAATCTAAATTTCTATTGAACCATGCTGCAAGAATCGATGAACCGTTCCTGTCAGCTGGTCAGAACGTGTCAGTATATCCATTTAATTTGCAGCAACTGCAAGAAGCTTCCTATCCGCAGGGGTTGATATACCTGCAGAAGGATTTCATCACCTAGTGGAATCTATGCCATGACAAATTGCTGCAGTTCTGCAGTCCAATGGAGGTCCAACACACTACTTGATGGCGGTCTCCAATAAAGTGAGCATTCAGTGTAGGCAAAATGCAAATAAGTGGGAGCAGATCTCGCAATATATCCCAAACATGTTCAATGGGGTTACAGTCCAGTAAGTTTAGGGGCCAAGGCAGTGTGGAGAATTCATTGTTGTGTTCCTCCAATCACTCCCTAGTGATCTGAGCTCAATGGCATGGAGCGTTTTCCTGTTGAAAGATGGCACTGTGGTCAGGGAAGACTTCCTAAAGATATGGGTGCAGATGGTCAGCTAACAGGTCCCTGCAGCGTTCACTATTCAAGGATTGTGGCATTATGACCATCGATCCTAGGCCATGCCAGGAAATGCTCCCCAGACCATGATATCTCCACCACTGTCCTGTTGAACCCCATTGGTGCACACAAAGAATACGGCTTCATGCTGTTTACACCATATGCACACCCGGCCATCCTTATGGTTCAGCAAGGAATGGGACTCATCACTCCAGCTGATCTTTTGCCATTGTTCAAGATCTATTGACGTCTTTCCTGGGCTCATGGAAAGAGATGTTGGTGATGACACAGGGTCACCAGAAGTACCCTTGTCAGACTTCAGCTATTGATCTCCAGTCAATGCAAGGTACGCCACATGGTCATTGTAGAGGTTTGTCTAACTTCCCCACAGTTGTACTAATGGATCAGTTGGTCCACTGTGCCACATCGTTGCAGAAATACAAGGCGTGCTATCTGACACTAGCCTCTATGATCAACCACACTTGGCTTGCCCCTGTGGGATCTTCTGTCAGATGTCAGTTCATGGTTCAGCCAGTCTTGGTACACTCTTGGTTCTGTGGTTTAGGAATAGCCAACAAATCTGACTGGCACCACACCTCTGGGCATCAACAATCTGCCCGCAATCAAAGTCACTCACTTTTACCCATGATTGTCAAATGTTGCTGCACAGAGAAAAGGTCAGCACTAGAGATGAGCGAGCATACTCGCTAAGGGCAATTGCTCGATTGAGCATTGCCCTTAGTGAGTACCTGCCCGCTCAGGAGCAAAGATTCAGTGGCGGCGGGGAGCGGCAGGGGAGAGCGGGGAGGAACAGAGGGGAGATCTCTCCCTCTCTCCCCCCGGCTCCTCCCTGCTCATGGCCGCAACTCACCTGTCACCCCCGCCGGCAGCCGAATCTTTTCTTCCGAGCGGGGAGATACTCGCTAAGGACAATGCTCGATCGAGTAATTGTCCTTAGCGAGTATGCTCGCTCATCTCTAGTCAGCACATTATCTGAAAGCAGATTGTGACGCGCCCATCACGTGGTACCATGTTACTAATCACAAGATGTCATGTTCAGATTAAAGATGACCAACACTGAATACATTGACTCTATTTATCTTCTATTTGGTCTAATTCAGAAGGTGACTGCAATGAGAATACAATGCTGATCCATCAGTGGACCTTGAACCCCTCACTAAGCTATGTTTCAGCCTCTATATACAAGCATAAGAGGAAAAAGTCAGACAGAGCTGAGCACGGAAAGTCACCAGTAACAGCCGCGAATTGTTAGGACCCAGAGCCAGCTGTCAGTAACATCGTCCTTAGAAACAGACAAATTGCTAACTTGTTACATGGGTTTTCTTTCTTATTTCATAAATGCAAATTAAAAAATGCTTATCTGCTCCATAAAGACTTGGCATGTTTAAATAACTATTATCCCTTAAATATATTCCAGTGATGTAGGGAATCATTATTCTAACAGATAGAATAGGCATTAAATCCACAGGGGAGTCATTAAAAGATGGCTATTTCTCTCTGTTTGACCGAAGCCGCCAATGTAATGTATTTATTCAGGATTTAGCAAATGGAATTCAATTAGACCTGAAATGGTGTTAAATTGGGTAATTCCTATTGTACTTTGTCTGACAGACAGGAGTGGCACGGCCTGAAAAATTATAAGGAGAGTTATTAATAAGGATAGCATCCCACAATCCCTAGATTATACCTTATTGTGATATTAAAGCCTTGTAAGTCCGTCACCTTAAAGAAGCAGATCTCCAAACTTTCTTTATCGTGCTTAGTAACATCTATTTAGAGGACAACCATAAGCAAAACCTAAAAAATTCAGGATTGACTGCAGTGAGTGGTGTTATTCACTTTGAACATCCCTATTGCTCTACTCAGCCTTCTTATATAGTTCTTTAGAGTTTCCTTCTACAAGTTTCCAGCACATTTCTATTGAGCATGCTCGGTGATGTCCATAAAATCTAATGGCTCTATTCACTTCTATTGGTAGTAGTCTCTGCTTGTACTGGCATTGGCCATTCTCTGGTGGCCAACTTTAATATTATAGTCTGCATCACTATGTATTGACTTTAGTGGGGCTAGCTTTATACTATTTGTAGCAGGGGCAGCCTGCCACCCTGCTACACTATGATTTGCTTGCATTTTCTGGGAAACCATCCGATTCTCGTATCGATTATTCGATTTAAAAATCACACTGAAAAACGACCCTCTGTGCATGTTCCCTTAAAAATATTTTTAAAAATTTAAATAAAGAACCCTCTCCCATTTTATCAATAAAAAATAAACAATTTTAAAAAACACACCCTTGGTATCGCTGTGTACGTAAAAGGCTGAACTATTAAAATTTCACAATATAAATCCTGCACGGTGAAGGTTATTTTTTTAAAAATGTACAGAATGCATTTTTTTTCTGGAATCCCAGCTCACAAAAAATTTGAATAAGTTATCAAAATATATGCAAGCTTCCCCAAATGGTAATAATAAAAACTAACGCTCACCCTGCAAAAAACAAGCCCTTGTACAGCCCAGTCGAAAAAAAAAAAAAAAAAAGCTACGGGTATCAGAAAATGGTGATAGAAAGTAATTTTTGTTTAAGAAAAAAATGTTAGTTACGTTTTAAAAATAGAAAAACATTGTATTTTAGATATTAAAAACACTACCACCAATCAGATCCTTCCTCAGCTCCTTTCTAATGGGAATAGCCGAAGTGTGTCTCAAGGGGGATATTTATTTCCCATGGTACAAGATTGAAGAAAGCTCGATCTCTTAGACTCTCTCAACTTATACAAACTCTGAACACTAAGAAAGAAGCCTATAAATCACTTCTCTCAGACGTCATCATGGCACAAATATCAGGCGTTAGACATTGGATCTTACCAATTTTCGACCTGAAAGCATTATGCTTTACGGCAAAACATTACAAATACGGGAATAGATGTGGAAAAGTACTGGCAAGGGCTTTTCACCCTTGCTTATCTCCATCCCATATCTTCTCCATTAACTACTCTGTAGGTGGTAGAGTATACTCCCCCCCAAGAAATCTTAGTAGAGTTTTGCTTCTATTATTCAAAATTATACAATATACCCTCGCAGACAAATGCCCCGAGGGTCACTCACTAACAAAATGACACTGACAAATATCTAGAACTTAATTCCCCTGGATCTATTCCCATGAATGAGGCACCAGCAATTGATTGCAACTTTGACACAGACGAACTTAAACAGGTCTTACAAACCCTAAAGACTGGAAAAAGTCCTGGACCTAATGGTTTCACCCCCAAATTCTGTAAAATGTTTGGAGAGCTGCTTTCAGACCCCTTATTAAAAGCATTTATGCAGTCTCTCAGGGTTGCCCTTCCTCCCCCCACAAACCCTACAAGTTCACATAATTGTTATTCCTAAACCAGAGAAAGACTCCTCCCTTTGCAGTAACTACAGACTCATCTCCCTTGTAAATAATGATATAAAGCTCTTTTCCAAAATAATATCTCTCCGACTAAGCCCGTATTTTCCACACCTTATACATGGGGAATGGGTTGGTTTTGTCCTGGGCAGGGAGGCTCAAGCCGCCACTATTAAAACCCTATCATTAATTGCAAAAACACATAGAACTGGAGAACCATTATGTCTACTCTCCATAAACGCAGAAAGGGCTTTCAACAGGGTCAAATGGGATTTCATAGAAATGACCCTAACTACAATAGGGATCTGTACCATAACCCGTCAGCACAGGTACGAGTCAATGAGTATCTGTCACCCCCCCCTTCCCAATCAGGAATGGAATGAGAGAGGGGTGCCCCTTATCACCTTATCTGTATATATTGGTGATAGACTCCTTAGCCAACGCCCTTAGACATAATGCTTCAGTCAAAGGAGTAACCATAGGGAAACAGGAACATAAGCTATCCCTTTTTGCAGATGATCCTTTAATATATGTCCCATATCCTAGAATAGGCTTTCCTGTGATTTTACAGGAATTTGCTAAATATTTCAGACTTAGTAAATTTAAAGCAAACACCGAAAGTCAGAAATACTAAATACAGTGGTACATCAGGATGCGAGCGCCTTAGCTTGCAAGTTTTTTGACTTGCGAGCAGGCTCCCTCCTGAATATTTGATTTGAGCAAAAAGTCGGGTTATGAACTGCTTGCAAGTCAAAAAACTCGCAATCTGAGGCTCAGGGGGGATCTATGATGTCATTGAATGGCTGTGATTGGTTAACCCAGTGCCGGCTTTCATTGCTGACGCGGCGCTGTGTTAAACAATCAGAGCTTAGCTTACTGGAGGCGGGGCATTCAAGCCCCGCATCCAGAAAGCAATGCTCTGTGTCGGCGTGGGGGAGGGAGCGACAGGCTGCAGCAGTGCAGCAGATCATCAGGGAACGCCGGCGGTAGGTATTGATTTTTTTTTTTTACTTGCAGTTAGTTTCCCTATTGAAATGCATTGGAACGCATTGATGGCGTTTGAATACATTTCAATGGGGAAAAGTGCTTTGACATATGATTTTTTTGGCTTACGAGCTCCATCTCGGAACAGATTAAACTCGTATGTCAAGACAACACTGTATATCTATTTCCCCAAATGAAGCCAAACACCTCCAAGAATTATTCCCCACTCAGTGGAAGGGCTCCTCCCTAAAGTATTTAGGACTTCAGATTTCGGCAAACCCCAGATTAAATCATAAATAATAAATTATAAACCCCTTATGCCGACTCACACAGGTGAGGGGAACACAAAAACATATTTCAGTAGAAAAGAGCCAAAAATGCAGTACCTGATAAGGTGCAGAGCAGGCACGATCGTCGCTCTACCAACTCAGAACTCAAAGAATGGCAAAAACTTCAGCTTTCCTGATTTGGAAGAATTAATGCACTGAAAATGGATATTCTGCCCCAAATCCTATATATTTTGCAGACTATCCCCTGGGATTTCCCCAAATGTTATTTAAGAAAGCACAAGAAAGTAATCACCAAATTTATCTGGCGAGACTCACCACCATGCTTCAGTTATAATATATTAACCAGACCTAAAAGGCCAGGAGGTACAGGACTACTTAATATTGAACTGTACCATAAGGCCACAATAGGTAACTGTATTCTGGATTTCTTTCACCACTCTGCAACTAAGCTATGGGTAAAGATGGAACAAGATCTAAATCTTTGTCAGTTACATGGGGCTCTCTGGATTTCTCAGGGACTGGATTGGGAGAGAATGAGAGCTTCATCTCTATTAACAACATTACTTAAAGGGGTTGTCTCGAGGAAGCAGTGAATTTTTTTGCCCAGTCCCCCTAATTAAGCATACATTACTAAGCCCCCCTGTAAATGACTTTTCTAGCTGGTTTGTACTTACAGTTCCAGCGTTTCAGCAACTTATAAAAATTTTCCCAAGATGGCCGCCAGCTCTTTTCCCGTCGCTTGCTGTAGCCCGACGTGCGCGCTCCCGAGACGCTACCAGCTGTGTCTCCCTGACAACCAGACGCCCCGCAGCCGCCGACCGGACCCCTGGATTGAACACGGCCGACCAGTCACCCACCGCCAGGCAGCAGGTAACTGGCGCAGCCCCCCCCCGGCACAGCGGCAGCCCCCCCATCGTAGCGACAGCCCCCCCATCACAGCGGCAGCCCCCCCGGCACAGCGACAGCTCCCCCATCGCAGCGACAGCCCCCCCATCACAGCGGCAGCCCCCTCCGACAAAGCGACAGCCCCCCCATCGTAGCGACAGCCCCCCCATCGCAGCGACAGCCCCCCCCATCACAGCGACAGCCCCCCCCCCCGGCGCAGCGGCAGCCCCCCCATCACAGCGGCAGCCCCCCCCGGCGCAGCCCGCCCCCGGCGCAGCGGCAGCCCCCCCGGCCCATCACTTACCTGGGCGGCAGGACGGCAGGACGGCGGGACAGCTGGGCGGCTTCTCGGGACAGCTGGGCGGCTCTGCACCTTCCTCTAACAGAGGATGGTACAGAATGGCCGCTCCAGCGCGCTCCCGAGCAGTGACAGCTGTGTGTCCTCTTATAATTCCCTTATAGCAGGACATCTCTAGGATATATAGAACCTCAACTGATATCACCCAGAGATAGCACTTTTGTCCATGTTCCCGGGATCAATATCTAAAAATAAAAAAGGCTTGTTAAGACATTTTATCATGGCAATGAGGCAAATCATCCCGTTGATGCCATAAAACATATGGAGGAACTATAATGCTCTGATTTTGAAGAGGGATGTACAGATTTCTACTCCTCCTGGGCGGTATGGATAGCCTTTCGAGACTCACCATCCTTCTTTAGCTGGACAGCAAGTGGAATTGTAGACTAAGAGGGCCTACTCCATCAATACATCTATTTAAATATCCAATAGACTATCCCCGTTCATGTCTCGCTGTACATATCTTCAGAGCTGCTTCTTCTTCTTTTCTTTCTTCTTCTCCTTTCTCTCTTTTTTTCTGCTTCTTTACTCTTCATCTTCCCCATTCCTGAGTACCCCACTATATTACCTCCACCCCCCACCATCCCACCTTGTTTTTTTTTTAATTTTTAAACTTAGACACTTAGTTTCTTACTTTAACCCTTTCCAATCCACTGTCTGACGTCTGAAGACATTATGATTTAAGGCTGTACAGCTCCAATGTTGGAAAATGTCCATCGGGGTTCTCTTACCTTATATTGTCAGCCTCTCTGCTGTCGGAGCCTATTAAACGTGTCACCTCATGCAGTACTGGCTTTAGCCAGCATATAGCGCTGTTGTATAACGGCAGAGAAAGAGTAAGCCCCCTAGGAAAACCGGGATACAAATTGGATTGGAAAGGGTTAATTTATGTTTGGAATGGATGCAACTTAAGCAATGGAAGAATAACACAATATGTGGATCTGGTTATCATAACCATGGCCTCAGGTATAATCATACTTGGGAGGGATATACGGAAAGGTAGCAAATGTCACCATCAAAATTTCTCCCTCTAAGTCTATATGAAAATGTGATTAAATTGTTATAAAGCAAAAGAAAATATGATAAGTTACACAATTTATTTAATTACAACTGATTTGTTATATATTTGATGTTTTAATGCATTCATGTTTCTTGTATTACCCTGAAAGTTTCAGTAAAAATCTTTAGAACATAAAAATAGAAAAACATTTAAAAAGCTATATAGATTTGGTATCACCAGAATTGTACTGACCTATAGAACAAAGTTCAGTGTAAAAACTAAGGCCATTTTAAAAATTTATCTCTGTACACTATACAGTACATTAAATGCTACGATTAAAAAACCTTTTTTTTAAATTGTCCCAGAAAAAAACAAGCCCTCATACAGCTCTGTCAATGGAAAAAACGACATGACATGGAGGGAACACCAATGTCAACTGAATAAGAAAGAACCCTGGAAAATAAAGTAACAATCATGTGGGATCCATACTTGATGTCTTGACCATCAGCAATATTTCATTGGTGGTCTCCTACTATGTGACTTTTACAAATCATCAGCATACCAGTATGAGAACCCACTAAAAAGCCTTCCCCATCTCAACTTCCTGAGGTCTCAGGAGTGGGTTTAGGATTTGCCCTTCAACATCGGGCAGGGGTAATGTTGTCTATGCCTAGAGACATAAATAACAGATTACGAGCTGATGCTGCAGCGGTACCGAATTGTCCCTGGTGTTTTTGTGATTTTTTTTTATTAGGTGTCAGTGAGATAAGGAACATAATGCAATTGTTAACTTTTACTGGTCACATTTTGTGAGGAGAAAATGTTTTATGTACTGCCCATGTTAAATAGGAAGTATCGGTGATTTGCAATATTTGTCAAACTTGACACATTGGAAACTATAACAACACCATTGTTTCCAACTTCGACCTCAATGAACAGTTATGATCGTAAATCGCATAGAGCTCTGGGTCTCATATTTTATGTTTTATAGGAAATGTAACGGAGATTCCATTATCCAGGTTTCCTCGGTTCCCTGAACCTTTAATCTGCCGTTCTCACGTTGTATACTGTTCCCTACTATTCAATAGATAAAACAACTAAAAGCAACAACTTTTATACATACTTTCTTCTTATTTGTAATGACTTTTAATTTACAGACTACGTTGTCATTTCAGGTGACGTCTCGAGTTGTCCTGGGTATGTACATGGGTAATGACAGTACATGTGACCATTGAAGAAGTCTGATTCCATAGACTCCTATGGGAGCAGGACAAAAAGGGAGGGGGGAGGGAGTTTAGCTGTGAACCACGCTCGGAAAAGATTTCAGCTCGCCTTAATTAGGCATTTAATTGCCAATGCAAGCCATGGGGAAGGGTGTTAGACGCGGTTGTTCTATTCGCCAGAATGCCGCACAGCGAGAACAGTTTTTGCCCTATATTCGTCAGGTGTTTTGACGGCTGCCTACTACGCTCTCCTGTTTGTTTGCATCTGTAAACGTCGCTTTTCCCCACGCAAAACATTCTTTCATTTTAAGTATGTTTAATTATGCATGCAGCTTCACCTCTATGGGCGTCCACTATAAAAACCCTCATTGCACAGCGGTTCAAGTACGGCAGACATTTATATCTTGGCTTATTGCACAAGGCCTATTATCCTGAGATTTTCCACAAAAAAAATCCTTTTTTGCAAATATGGACAAGACAGTGCTGAAAATCAGCCCTTTTCCTGCGTTATGCGCTGCTATGCTTTAGCCGGGCCCATTCCCTCATGTAAATGCGTGATTTTTGCGTGAATGAAGCTCGGGCCTTTCTCTGTTTATGCGATTTTCGCCCGAACTAGTTGCAATTTTTTTGTGCTCCTATTAGAGCGCCCGTGTGAGATGACCCTTAGGCTGGATTTACACGAACGTATATCGGCTCGGTTTTCACACCGAGCTGATATACGTCGTCTCTCTCTGCAGGGGGGAAAGGATGGAAGAGCCAGGAGCAGGAACTGAGCTCCCGCCCCCTCTCTGCCTCCTCTCCGCCCCTCTGCACTATTTGCAGTGGGGAGAGGTGGGACGGGGGTGGGGCTAATTCTCGAAACTTAGCCCCGCCCCTGTCCTGCCTCCTTTCATTGCAAATAGTGCAGAGGGGCAGAGAGGAGGCAGAGAGGGGGCGGGAGCTTAGTTCCTGCTCCTGGCTCTTCCTTCCTCCCCCCTGCAGATGAAGACAACGTATATTGGCTCGGCGTGAAAACCGAGCCGGTATACGTTCGTGTGAATCCAGCCTTAGAAACACATTGTGAGACAATCCCTTTAACTAATGATACAAATGGGATAGGCATCAATTAAAAAGCTATTGAAAAGGCAGGGAAAAAGTTCTGTGCCACAGTTTATTGAATGTGTTGTGCCAAGTTAAACTATACTACACCTCTACGCAGTTCCATTCACGGCCTTTTTACTGTTTTTGAATTTTTTTTATTTTTATCCCCAATTGCCGTTCTTGAAGTCAGGTCTCTGTTGCATCCGAGCGGTCCTTCACACAAGATTGTATTTGTGACAACAGTTGGTTTGGTTACCAGGGGAGGAAATAAGCGCTTTTTTTCCCGAGCAATAACTCTTTAACAAAGCCTCTTTAAGACGCACATTAGGAGGAGGATGCTCTTATTCATAAAACAATATGCATGCTAAATATCTCTCCATAACACTCGCCATGTTTTGAGTATGTAATGTTTCAGTATAACATTCCCTTAAATTACACAAACACCGTGACTTTAAAGCAAACACATTGGAATGAATATTCATCGCCGACTCTTTATTCCGCACTTTGTTACCTGTGAAGCTGAATGAGGCGAGTATCTTAGTCACATTAACCTCCTTAATTCTGGAGATGACTGCAATATGTTATAACAATATATTGGATAATGAGTACCCTTAATGGGAGCTGGGTGGTTAAGAATGAGAAAGAGGGGAATAGGAAGACAAGAGACTGAACAAATCTTGCTGAAAACAGCTGGGCTGGGAAGCTGGATTAGCATTCGCAATGTGCCCCGTGGCTCCATGTGAACGGTCTGCCCTGGAAGAGATCTGCATCAAAATCACTAAAAGAGTTTTTCAGACACATAGCATATGTCAGCGTACATTCCTGACTTCACAATAATGTATGTCTCCAGTCAGCCAGCATCTCCCAGAACATTGAACTTTAATGGATCTTTTATACCCTTATAGCCAAACCTACCCCCCCCCCCCTCCCCCAACTCAGAAGCTCACAGATCCATCATAAACCTGCTCTCTAGCTTCACTGCTGATCGGTAGAGGAACAGATTGCAGAGGAAATACGTCTGTAGTATGAGACCTGCACAAATATGACCGGAAGGTAAACTCACAAAATTATATGAAGATATATACGAGACTCCTGTAGAAATTATGTCTACTGCATGAACACATTAAAAAGGAACCTGTCATGTTGTGTTACGTCTGAGCCAGACGCCGAACACCTCGTTTGGATCGGATGTAATAGTTGTCCTACAAGGACGGATATACACACAATTTGTAAATATGGAGAACATAATTACCATGTTTCCCTGAAAATTAGACACTGTCTTATATTCATTTTTTGTTCCAAAAGAGGGCTAGGTTTTATTTTCGGAGGAGGTCTTATTATACTTACCCAGCAGGCTCCATCCAGGTCCCTCCCGCTGCTCTCCGAAGCTCTGTTGCGCTTCTTGCAGTCCTCGGCCGCCTACAGAAGATCACTTCTTGGTTATATGATTCATAGATCCTGCATCAAGGAGGTGATATCTCTGATTGGTTCTTTTGCGCTGCTCAGCCAAGCAATGCAGCGCTCGATGAACCAATGCGATGGCTGTGATTGGTTCATCGAGTGTTGCATTGGTTGGCTGAGCAGCAGTCGAAAAACCGATCGCAGCCATCGTGTTGTGGAGGCGAGATTTATGAATTGGCTAGGCCGCAGCATTGATTGGACTGCAAGTAGCGTGTCGGAGCTCCGGAGACCAGCAGGAGAGACCTAGATCAAGCCTGCTAGGTAATGTATTCCTTTTTTTAATGTAATGCAGCTAGGGCTTATTTTCGGGTAGGGTTTATATTTAACACCCCCAAAAATCTGGCTAGGGCTTATTTTCAGGGTAGGACTTATTCTCGGGGAAACAAGGTATTTATAACTAAACTAAAAATAGGGGAAAGGAAAAGTTCATCCTATCATACTAATATAAGGAAACTCAACCTAAAAGCCTGACAATTGCCCTAAGGAGAGCAGCACCACATTCGAAAACTGGTGGCAACCTAGATTGTCCCTAGAGGATGATGAGAGGGGTGCGGGGAGTGACAAATGTAATAGCCACAATAGCCACAACAGTACTAGGAAACAGGTATTACTAAATCAATAAATAAGTATAAACACCACAGACTTATCTGATAGTGTGATGATACTAAGAAGAAGCAGACTGGACCAGAACTCTATCATAAGGATGAAAAACCAGCACCCTCTGAGAGGAGAGGCTGGAATATATGTACTACATTAATGCTTTATTGACCAGCTGATGGAACCATCCTCTCGAAAAACAAACCAAACCCCCATCAGTAGATACATAGTAACATAGTATGTTAGGCTAAAAAAAGAAAAAGTGTCCATCTAGTTCAGCCCGTTTCTCATGTTAATCCAGAGGAAGGCAAAAAAAAGCCAATGAGGCAAACCCCAATTTACTCCATCCTGAGGGGAAAAAAATCCTTCCTGACTCCATAATGGCAGTCAGAATAATCCATGAAAGTTGATAACATGTTTGTGCCCAGCACCAAATGACATGACACATGTGCCAACATGACAGTCACATGGGCTGGGCTGATGTCATGATGTCACCCTAGAACCCCTTCTGTGTTGTGGCCAGTGCGCCATGACAGCGTCATGGCTGGTGTTTCACAACATATTGTATGCAGTCTGATCTGTGTACAGCATGTTGTGGAGCAGGCGGACATGAACAGATATATAGTTTGTTGGAAAACATTGAGCATAACTTCTATTTGATGCATTAAAATTTCTGTTCATTCTATGCTTCTATATTTTATTTACTACAGCTAGGGATGGTTTTCAGGGAAGGGCTTATATTTAAAGCCATTCCCCGAAAATCCCTGCATGCGTTGCTGGCAGGCCAATACTTTCAATAAGGCCACCGGCGGCAGTGGCAGCCCTATTGAGAGCAAGGCTTGTAACCCAAGTTATTGCTCTTAAATCAGAGCAAAACTTCATGAGAGAGCCTGCTCTTAAGTCAAAAAGCTTGCAAGCTAAGGCACTCGCAACCCAAGGTATCACTGTATATATAGGGATAGAGATAGACATTGTATGAGTAATTTACAAAAAAAAAAGAATAATGTTAAACATACCTTACATCGGTTTTACCTTACTTAGACGTCATGGGATATCTATTGGATAACCCAATCCTGAGATTGATCCTTAGCGCTGTTTTTTCTTTGGCTCTTTTGTACGGATGGCTGACGCATATCCTCCTATAACCTTGCTTTCCCGGCTCCCCCTTTTTCCTCTTCTCTTGCCTTTTCTTCTTTTTCCATTTTAATTTCTTTTTTCCAGATATGTTGAATCTAAACGTGTTTCTTCTTAGTGTAACCCTAGTTTTATGGCTACGCATGTTCGGATTTATAATAGCTCTGAGTGGGTAGAAAGATTATCTTTTCCTTGGCACAAATAGTCTGATAGAAACTGTATAACTTGTACTCTATGTATGCTCTTTTCATGAAACTAATCCGAGTAATGTATCTCACTGTATGTTTGCCCACATCTACTTTTGTTACTCCTGTTGTACATTGTTCTCCTTTTCCTTTAGTTTATTAAATAAAAATACAATAAAAAAAAACAGGATGAGCTTAAAAGTAAAGTCTTAGTTAGTCAATGGATAATGGCGCTTTTGCACGGTACAACAGTTGGCTAAACCAGTGTTCCCCAACTCCAGTCCTCAGGGACCGCCAATAGGTCATCTTTTTAGGATTTCCTCAGTGTTGCACAGGTGATGTAATTATTGTCGGTGCCTCAGACATTGCCACAGGTGTCCTTACTATAGGAGATCCTGAAAACATGACCTGTTGGGGGTTCTCGAGGACTGGAGTTGAGAAACACTGGGCTAAACGACCGCACGAGTGCTGACGTCACCGCTAAGGTTATTAGTGCTTGTGCAGAGCGTTTAGATAGACGGACTTTGCCGCTGGATCGCTGGGTTCTTTGAGAAAATTGCTAGCGGCAGCAGTGATTTTGTGAGAAAAAGTAGCGAGAAAAAAGACACAATTTTTCTAGGGGCAAGATCGCGATCACCCTGTGTGAAACTAGCCTAAGTGAAGCTCTAAGCGGGGAGCATTTACACAGAACAAGAAGCCTAAGATTGAGCAATAGTTTTCATGCTGACTGAAAGTCAGCGATAACGACTTGCAGAGGAATAGCGATTTTTTTTTGCATTTACACTGTACGATTATCACTCAAATTCGTTCATTTGAGCGAATTTTGAACGGTAATCGTTACGTGTAAATGGGCCACAAGAGTGTAAGAGTTTATGGACTCTAAGCGGATGTTAGTTCAGAGGCCTGGTGCCCCCAATATCCCTGCCCCAGATCTATCAGATGTCATAACCTGCCATGAATCCTTTGGAGAGATTTAGTCCTTTGTTCAGAATAGCAAACATTTTTATAAATTTATATTCCCCAACCCTCCTGTCTCTTTGGGATTTAAAGTTGCCTTTTTTCTAACATCTTTCATATGTTCCAAGTTGTGTCCTTGGCTACAAAATTGATCAGTCATAGAAAAATGTTTTTTTTCTCTTCCATTTTCGCTTTTTCCTCCCCCCTATTAAAAAAAAAATTGTAACTATATTAGTCATCCATCGACATAGATGTCTGAGGGCTTGTTTTTTGCTGGACAAATTGTATTTTTCAATGGTACTATTTAATGTACCATATAATATACTGAAAAACTTTTAAAAATTCTAAGTGGAGTAAAGAGAAAAAAAATCTAAATTCTGCCACCTTTGGATGCGTCTTGTTTCTGCGGCGCACAAACTGCAACACAAATGACATGATAACCTTATTCTATGGGTCAGTACGATTACTACGAGATGAAACTCTTCTAGCTGCCCGCTAGATGAATGACTACTAGAGATGAGCAAGTATACTCGCTAAAGGCAATTGCTCGAGCGAGCATTGCCTTTAGCGAGTATCTCCCCCGCTCGAGACTGCAAGTTCGGGTGCCGGCGCGGGGGAGCAGTGAGTAGGGGCTGTCAGCAGGAGGGAGCAGGGGGGGAGAGAGGGAGAGAGAGATCTCCCCTCCGTTCCGCCCCACTCTCCCCCGCAGCTCTGTGCCCGCTGCCAGCACCCAAACCTGCAGTCTCGAGCAGGGGAGATACTCGCTAAAGGCAATGCTCGCTCGAGCAATTGCCTTTAGCGACTATACTCGCTCATCTATAATGACTGCCTGTTTACACTGAGCAAGAAGAGACTCATTAATTGTTCATTCACACAAGCGTTTTTATGCAGTTATTTAAGCGCGATAAAACGTTGACCTGAAAACCTCGAACATGTGAAGCATTGGATTCCAATGCATTCGTTCACATTGGTGATTTTGGGGAGTGTGAAAAAATCGTGGCATCAAAACGTAAAATCGACAGCCTTTTTTGGTCAAAAAATTTTGGAAATAGCGTAAAAAGATAGGTCTTGACTGCCAGAATTCCACACTGCATTGTATTTTTCCCACGATATGCCTGTGTGAATGGACGAGAAACTGCTAATTAAGCTCGGGACTCGACTGCGGCTATTCCCTATTGATGTGATTTTCGGCTGCAACGCAGCTGGCGTTAAAACACATTGCCCATGTCAATGAGGCCTAAATAAGATAAAACAAAGCGACTAATGAGTGATTTCTTGCTCAGTACCTTGTCGGGTCCCACTTTTACGCAGGCGAACTTTTGGTCAAAATAATTTGTTTCAGCGATTTTTCAGTGAATAGTCGACCCATGTAAAAGTTCCCTTAGCCTTGTAGTTTGTGGTTTGCTTTTTTGCTGTTTATACCTGTATTTACCTTACTTCTTAGCTCAACTCTGCTCAGTTTGTTTTTAGCATCTCTGTGTTTTAGTGCCCTCTGATGGCTTTTCAGGGTCAGTGTTTCAGATTGGGTTTTCATTAAAGATATCTTTAGGGATACTCAGGGACAGTGGTGTCTGTTGTAAGGGTGAGCGTTAGGGATAGATTAGGGGAAAACTTAGGGAAAGCTAGAGTTAGGTTCCTTTTACACAGATCGATCATTCAGATTTTCACTGTAAATGCTGCCAGCAACTGAACAACGAACGATAATTCATTTGCTTATTGTTTATCATTCAGTTTGTGCATTCATAAGAATGAAACGATGATTGGCCCATGTAAACAGGCAGTGTGAATGGAAGCGGGTGGCTGAAACAATCTCTGGGCCTTTATGCCTCCATTCACTGAGCAATCATCACTGCCCAACAATCATCCTATGTAAAATAATCTTTAGGGTCAGTTATTATCAGATTGTTGTTATCTGTTCACAATCATTCATCTGTATGATTAAGTGATAACCATCACCATCATCCATTTGCGCCATCACCATTCTGTTTGTGTCATCGATTGATGAGTTTCTATTCTTGCAGTTCTGCTACCTACTATAGTTGAAGCTCTTTCAGCTGTCCAGTTGTTACATAATTCAGCTCTACTGTAAATCCTGGGGGTATCAGAGTACTGGGAGTTTGTATACGGTAAATGCGACTGCTCTAGGTAAAGTCCAGTGTTGTGTCCAACCGGTAGCATTACAAAGAGAAATTAAAACATTAATCAGTACAGAATAATGCACCTATTTAGAAAAAGCGGTGTTGATAATCATTTTTAGGCTTCTTTCACACGTGCAACAAAGATATCACTGAAAGAAAATCGCAGCAATATTGCAGCTGTGTTGTGTGCGATATCTCTGCGTTTTCTCGATTTTGTGGGGGTTTTTTTGCCAGGGTCTTCAAAGGAAGTGGAGTGGCGAGAAATATAAGGCCTACCCTGAAAATAAGCCCTGGCTGCATTGGAAAAAGAAAAATAAGAAAAAAGCCAATACATCACCCAACAGGTACTCTCTGTTCTGACGCACTTCTCCTCTCGAAGCTCCGGTGCACTTGTCTGCAGTCTTCAGCCAGCGCTTCCTGGTCAGTGGGATTGAAAATTCCACCTCCAGGAAGCACTGGCTCTGATTGGTTCATCGAGCACTGCAGTGATTGGCTAAGCAACAGCGCTTGAGAACCAATCACAGCCTTTCAATGCGATGGATTACAAAGCATTGCAAATCACGGCTGTATAGAACATGCCGCAATATTTTTTTTCTCGCAATGTAGCAGGCTACAAAACATCGCTAATGTGAAGAAACCCATTGGAAAGCATCGGCTTCACATACATTCGATTTGTAGCACTGTTGCTTTGCGAGAGAATCGCACGATTTTGTCACCTGTGTGAAAGCAGCCTAAAGCTAATAGTTGGATTATCGTCATGTTCGGCCAATAATAAATCAGCATTTACCCAATTTTCAACTTGAATATGGACTGGATGCCCTCAATTCTGTCCATAATTTCCAAAATGATTCTTTTACTCATTTTTAATTCCTGGCATCTGGTGGAATATTGTTTATTTTGATGTACTTGCTACCCAATGTTAGCCCAGGTAATTCTATATCTCTCCAGCTCCAGAATCAGATGTGTTCTTCACAGTCGACAATTCCTATCAATGTAAATAGCTATACGGCTCTTAATCTAAAACCGAGTAAATTAGAAAAGAAAAACATAAACAAACCATATTTCAATGAAATGAATTTGTCTGTGACATGTTTCCTAAATCACTATTTTCTTTCTCTTAATGCGGTGACATTTCGATTTTTTTTGTTAGCTGTTTTATGCCTGAGGCTGTTACCTTCCAGAGAAACAGCAAAGGAGAGCTGCACCATATCTACAATTTGCAATAAACCTTAAATAGACATAATTAGTGTATTATCCTGAGAACAGGAGAATTATTTATGAATATTTGATGATCACCTGCATACTGCAGTGGAGAATGAGGAGAGACGTCAGAGGGAAACTTCAGTGCTCGGTAAATGTTGACATTTAGGAAATAACATTAAATAAAATGCAAACCGAACAGAGAAAAACAGCCGGGAAATGTGACAGCGCCGGCTTCTGAGTTCTAGTTTTATACTGTCAGTAGCAAGAAGCCCTCTAAACATTAATGTTTGCAGCTGGGAAATGCGCTGATAAGGAAATTCTCTGTCTAATAGGAAATACACTCATTGTCAAAAGAAATCAAGCCCCTAGAAGAAGTTGTCATTTTGCTGTAAAACTCGTCATGCAGTTACATGTCAGGCAGATATGTAAATGATTAGAGTTGAAGCATGATTAGATGAACGGTCTTGCCATCTGAGGCCCTAAAAGCAGTTCCACTCTTGGCTTATAAAAGGCTCTCAGAGGCTCCTTGTGTGTAGTGACCTCTTCTTCCGCTGGTGTAGAGCTTGTTGACCACTTGACGCCTCTACGACACAGAGATGAAATTTCAACTCGTTAACAGAGTTTGAAAGCGGGTGCATTATTGGAATGCTGACTGTATCGATGAATTGCCCACCACTTAGGCCATTCTGACCACACTGTTAGGAGGTGTTGGGACTAGTGAATGCATGAGGGGATGCACACAAGGCAACCGGGCTTAGGACGCCCTCGATAGACTATCAGTAGAAAGAATCTTTGATTATCCGACAAGCACAAGCAGCTCCAACTGTTTTGTAGTCCGCCATCCAGATACAGGTGTCACCACAATTACAGACTACAAAAGCGGGAAGAGGCCTGCACTGTCTGAGCAGTTTCTAAGAAGTGGTGGAGGAGCCGTATCACGGTGGCGGTGAGTGCAGCACGCTCTTTGTAATCTTGCACATCGTTGAAGGTATACAACAGGATCTGGACAACTAGTGGAATTAGGTGATCGTGACGCCAGTACCTGGGTTCAAAAGCTCTTGGTAGAAAAACAAGACTAAGGGCTCCGACCCACTGGCGTTTTTTTCTCCACTGCGCTGCGAGAGTAAGTGAAAACTCTTGCAGAGCAGTGCGAGAAAATTGCTGGGATATCGCTGCGACAGTCTTTCCAATGGGGCCAGCGGCAGCAGCGCTAGCCCCATTGAAAAGATATAGAGAATGCCGCGGACTTCTGCCACAGCTGTCACAGCTGTCACAGCTGTGGCAGGAGTTTCCTTCATCCCCGTTATGACCGCGGGGATGAAGGACTCCTCTGTCACAGCTGTGGCAGAAGTCCACGGCATGCCGATCCCATTGAAAGCAGTGGTTTCTGACAAGCCCCGCAGAATGATTATCGGAGAAGGGCTTGAAATATAAGCCCTTCCCCGATAATCATAAAAAAGTGGTTAAAAAAATAATAAAAAAGTTACTCACCTCTCCTTCTGTCAGCCGCGTCCTTCGGCTGCCGATCCCATTGGAAGCAATGAGATAGCATGCCGTGGACTTCTGCCACAGCTGTGACAGCTGTGACAGCTGTGGCAGAAGTCCGCGGCATTCTCCATATCTTTTCAATGGGGCTAGCGCTGCTGCCACTGGCCCCATTGAAAAGACTGGCGATGTCGCAGCGATATCCCAGTGATTTTGGGATATCTGCCTGCGTTTTTCTCGCACTGCGATGCGAGACTTTAACTTTAGAATCGCATCGCAGTGGAGAAAAAAACGCCAGCGGGTGGGAGCCCTAACACACGTATGTAGCTAAACGACAGGCACACCATTTACTTTTAGGCACATGGCTGTCTGCATTAATATTAAGCACAAGAAATTGCATACACAACTTGCATATACACAGTTTAACACTTTATACATGGATGAAGCACCTCAGATAAGGGAAGGATAGCTATGGAAAAACTGATGGGGGAATAACCCCTGTAATCTGACTAACAGTTTTTGTCAGGCTGAAACACTAAGCTAAAGATTCTCCAGTGTTCACGAAATAGGACCCTCTGGTAATTCCATAATCTCGGCAGCATGCGATACTGGGTCTGTGTCAGTAAAAGGCTGGATGAAACGCACTGCTTGGTAAGGACTTCAAGTGTGGAGGACACATGCAGGCACATTGTGGGTAATTAATGAGCTGCACACAGGCTTTCTGAAATCTGTAATTATGCTTCTCCAATTACAGGACAGAGGAGGGAGAAAAACTGCGCGCTAGGGCTGTCACCTTGCTTCGTGTCTGTCTTGACTCCTCACTCCCTCCATACCCTCTCCTCTAATTCCACTTCCTCCGTACTCTTCCCTGACTTCCTCCTCCTAACACTGTTATAATTTCTAACTGCGCAAAACAAAATTAACCAGAAACCCCTCCTTTTTTCCTCACTCCGGGGAATGGTCTCCCTCAGCTCCAGCTACGTGATTTATGACTGTGAACTGCCTAATCACCATTAACTATTTAGTTCCCGATCTGGACTCACTCTTCTTATTAAATGAAGTCTAGCATAACTACTCTTTGTTAAATGAGCTGGTAGTTAGAACAGTTGCTCTTAACTTGCAGGTAAAGTATTTCTATTCTGTATTGCCAGACCAGGTCATCACAGTGTCACCCATCCACCATCGCCTCCATTTGCAGTGTTGTCGTGAATGACGAAACTGGAGTGTTACAGAGTTGAACCATGTTGTCTTCAGTGACTAATTCAGATTTAGTTTGGGCACTGACAACAGCTGTGTTCGTGCCTGAAGACCTAGAGATGAGCACCTAAATCCTGCCTTTGCTGTGTAGCGGCACACTGCCTCTTGCTAGTGTGATGGTCTTGGGGCCATCGCATACAATAGTTGGTCAACCCTAGTAGTGGTACAAGGGACAACAGCTCAGCAATATGTTCAGGACATCCTGTAGCCACATGTGTTGTCTCTCATGGTGGCTTCCAAGAGTCTGGAGCCACTATGAGGGTCACTATTAGTACTGAGGCTTCTATAGGGGTTACTATTACTACAAGGACCACTATGAGGGTCATTATTACTACCGGGCCATTAAGGGTGTTACTAATTCTTTTGGGGCCACTAAGCGGACATGCTAGGTACCTGTATCCCCAGAGGCCCCACTTTAAGGGGGAGGTAGTGTTAGGATTGCTGCTGGCATCTATTGTACTATATAGGTTTTCAGCAGCATATCCCTACAGGTGTGGAATGATTGAGCTGGCTGGGTGTGGCTTGCTGCAGCCAGCCAATCCCCAAGATCTGTTGCTCATATATACCAGCTCCTTTGCTAGAGGATGCTGACCTTTTCTCTGTTTGTCTGTGCATGTGGCTGGACATGAGGTGTCTGTTCATGTGGCTGGACATGAGTTGTCTGTGCAGCGTTCAGGGCGTTCAGTGTGAACAGTGTCATGCTTCTGCATGTCTGCAGCTCTTGGTATGTCTGGTGTGAACTGTGTCTTGCTGTGGGTTCTTTATCATCTAGGATGAGGTAGGTCCCTAGGTTCCAGTGTGGGGTTCTCCCTATTAGTGTGGCGACCTGCAAGATAATGAGGACCCTTGAAGTTGTGCTTGACGGCTTAAGTATCTTGGCCAAAATACGAACTAATGCCTCATACATTCTATAGTTATTCCATCTAGTTATGTGTGCAGGTAATCAAGTGAGTGTTTTGAGCATTTGTCAGTATGTTTTGTATGTCAGTGAGTTATGTCCGCTGTTTCTGAATTTCCCTTCAGAAGAGTTTCGTGTCCAGTTTGCAGTTCTGCAGTTGGGTATCTTGTGTATTGGCGCTTTCAAGGCCTGTAAAAAGAGCGGTGTTTTGTCGCAGAGGGGCACCATTTCAAACTTCACCTCAGACAGCATAAAGGCTTGAGGTACCCCTAGTGCTAGAAAATCCCTCTCAAAGAATAACAGAAATTACACAATGGTGGATTCTGCTAGAAATACATTCATAATAACTTATGTCTAATAACAATGGTAATTTATATGGTTCTTTCATTCTGATTTACATAAGGGAAATGCAAAGGAAAAAATGACGGGACAGCGTTAGTTTCAACTCTGTTGTTTTCCGACTGCGATATTTTATTATTTTATACTGCCTGTGGGTCTTTCTTTCCACAGTGTATTCCCCATCACGGAGCAGGATGCACCCAACCTTCTTTTCTCAATTGCAGTCTCTGTGCACTTTACAGCAGTAGTTTAATGTTTGCCCTAAGGAAAGAGCCCTGCTAGGATGCCTGCGATATTTGTGCAGAGTAGTTAGAATGAGTTCCTCTCCCACACATTGCTTTGTCTCCACTCACTGTTCACATCTGCTTCCTCCTCATCGCTGCTACGGATGGGGGGGATGTGGTGATGTGCTCACGAAAGAAAGCAGGAGACCCTTTTAAATGCACCTGATATGATATTTAAAAACCATTTGGCTCATTGCAAAACAGCGTCATTAGCATGGTAATAAAATTCACCCTGTAGACGCAGGAAAGACATAATGTACTGTGATTACATTATTTTTCTACTATGTAACAACTAAATGACATGGAAGGAGATGAGATTGCAAGGAGCATCAATGCAATGGTTACAAGCCATTTGGCCTTTACCTTACCATACCTCATTTTTGTTACATCTAACCAATGTTATTCCTTTGCAGTAAGATCTCAGACAAATGATACCTTACTTTTTGTTACTTTACCACTTTCTTTTGTTAAATTGCAACAACCCCCTCAAATAAGGTGCAGTTATGATTGTACTCAATTTTTCTTCATGTAATAGGGGTGTGCAGTACTGTGTCACCTAATCCCTAAACTGTGGTCTCCAATCTAATGCTCTGCTACTGTTACACAACTACAATTCTCAACATGTCCTGATACTTACCTCCCAAATCATGGGACATTATAGCTTTGCCCAGGAATTCATGCAAAACTGTCTAAAGAAAATTAAGCATTACATAGTGTCCATTTAAATCAATGGGCTGCCTATATAATGAACAGAACATGATCATGGAGAAAGATTTAGCCTTACCGGATAAATGGTCAAAACAATGCAAACTGCAGTTTAATGTTTCCAAATGTAAGATAACGCACGTAGGCAGATGAAATCCTAGGAATAAGTATTTAATTAGCTGTTCTGTGTTATCCAGGACTTCAGTAGAGTAGGACTTAAGGGTTCCAATTTCTGTGAGCCTCAAAATGAGTCCATAGTGCAGTTAAGCAGCACAGAAAGCAAGTAGAATGCTTTGTTTCTTAGCAAAAGGCATTAGCAGTAGAAAGAAGGAGATTGTGATCCCACTTTATAAAGCTCTGGTGAGACCACATCTGGAATACTATGGTCAGTCTTGACAACTTAATCTACAGAAAGACATTGATAAAATAGAGAAAATGGAGGAAGGTTTCCATACCAAAATTTATTAGGAGAGACCTAAAGAATGTAATTTGTATAGCCTGGAGGAGATAAGAGAGGGGGGCATGATGGAAACCTTTATATATGTCATATGAGGAGAGAAGAGAAAAGGTGGACATGATACAAACATTTATATATGTGACAGGAGAAGAGAAGGGAGAGGGGAACATGATAGAAACCTTTATGTATTATAGGAGGAGAGAAGGGAGAGGAGGACATGATGGAAACCTTTATGTATTATAGGAGGAGAGAAGGGAGAGGGGAACATGATAGAAACCTTTATGTATTATAGGAGGAGAGAAGGGAGAGGAGGACATGATGGAAACCTTTATATATGTTACAGGAGGAGAGAAGGGAGGGGGGGCATGATGGAAACCTTTCTATATGTTACAGGAGGAGAGAAGGGAGAAGGGGGACAGGATGGAAACCTTTCTATATGTAACAGGAGGAGAGAAGGGAGAGGGACAAGATGGAAACCTTTATATATGTTACAGGAAGAGAGAAGGGAGAGGAGGACAGGATGGAAACCTTTATATATGTTACAGGAGGAGAGAAGGGAGAGGGGGCATGATGGAGACCTTTATATATGGTACAGGAGGAGAGAAGGTAGAGGGGGACATGATGGAGACCTTTATATATGTTACAGGAGGAGAGAAGGTAGAGGGGGACATGATGAAAACCTTTATATATGTTACAAGATGAAAGAAAAAAGATTGGGAACATGATGGAAGCCTTTATATATGTTACAGGAGGAGAAAAGGGAGAGGGGGACATGATAGACACCTTTATATATGTTACAGGAGGAGAGAAGGGAGAGGGGGACATGATGGAAACCTTTATATATGTTATAGGAGGAGAGAAAAGAGAGAAGGACATGCTGGAAACCTTTCTAAATGTTACAAGATGAAAGAAGAGAGATGGGTAACATGATGGAAGCCTTTATATATATTACCAAAGGAGGAAAGAGAGAGGGAGGACATGATGGAAACCTTTATGTTACAGCAGGCAATAATGGAAAGAAGGTACATGATGGAAACAATTATATGTGTTACTGCAGGAGAGAAGGGAGATGGGGGCATGATGGAAACCTTTATATATATTACCCGACGAGAGAAGGGGGAGGGACATGATGGAAACCTTTATATATGAAACAGGCATATAGAAAGGAGAGGGGGAAACTTGTATATATGTTAAAGATATGAATAAGGTTCACGAAGGAAGTGCTTTTATTAGGAAGCTAAACACGAAAACGCTGAGACAAAATTTGAGATTAGTTGGGGGAAGTTTATAAGCAATGCCAGGAAATTATTTTACTGAAAGAGTAGTAAATGCTTGCAACAAACTTCCAGCAGACGTGCTTGGAAAATCAGCAGTAATTCAAGCTGCCTGGTAAAAGCATAGATCTATCCTAAGAGAAAAATGAAAAGGGTAGACTAGATAAACTATATGTTCTTTTTCTGCCATCAATGTTCTATGTTTCTATGTAGGGGTCCATCCAGAGCAACAGACGCTTTTCATAGTCACTCTCCATTCTGGCAAATTGGAGGAGGTTTTAGGGTATTCAAAAGGGTTTTCTGAGACTTACAAAAATAGCTTGGAGCAGGGAATTGGACTACCAAACTATGCAGTAGTCACCTGATAAATGTCATACTGCACTAGTGCAGCTACTCTAGTCTTTTCCGTTTTGCTCCCGGAAGCTTCTGGAGTGGTCATGTAGTGTTCATCAACCAATGAATGTAATAGAAAAACCACATAATTGGACCCAAAGCGATCTGACATTTATCACCTGTCCTGTGAATAGTTTATAAATGTCGATTCTAGGAATACCCCTTTAATTATGACATGTTTTTATTTACTTTTTCATATCAGTAAAGGATCTTTTAGGGCTTATTCACACAAATGCATTTGCGCTGTATATTACCCAACAAATTTTTCAGTTTTTTTCATTGTCACTTTCCAGAAGCCATAACTTTTAAATTTTTCCACTGACAGCCATATGAAGGATTGTTTTTTTGCAGAAGAAGTTTTAATTTCAATGGCATCATTTTTGGGTACATATAATGTATCGTATTACTTAAAAAAAAAAAGAAATTCTGTCATTTGTTTTTTTTATTTCATTTTTACAACATTCAGTGTGCAAAATAAGTAATGTGATGGCGGTATTATTGTATCTTAACGCCACCAGGAAGTACTGGTGGAGTCAAGATTGACGGGGGAAGGGGGGGTGACGCCCCCTTGTATGTGATTGGCTGCACTGCTGGCTGGCCTGCAGGTTCTGAAGGCCACAGCACAGGGCAGAGAGAGTGTGAGCGGTGGCAGACTGCAGCTACAGTAACAGCGCTGCAGCATTATGAGCGTCTGGGCCACCGGCGGCACAAGTGCACAGTCAGCTAGGGAGCGGCCGTGAGCGAGCTGTCAGCTGGCGGCCAGGACGGTGCCCCGGCAGCACATGTGCAGAAGCATTCAGCCGGCCATGAGGGAGCTGCCAGCTGGCGGGCGGGACGCTACACACAGCCAGCGGCTGGGAAGGGGCGTACAGGGACGGAGCACAGACACAACCAGTGACAGATCCGGTGAGAGTCTGACCTGCAGCGTGTGCATTGCTTTTAGCCAGGGCTGCAGGTGTAGCGTGAGGGTTACTTTTCTTCTTAGCCTTAGATTATTAACTGTAAAGGCTGGAATGTTCCAGCTGTAACATGCCAGCATTTACAACTCCTAATCTAAGGCTAAGTGGAAAGCGAACCCTCACCCTAAGCCTGCAGCCCCAGCTAAAAGCAATGCACATGCTGCTGCTAGGACCTTCAAGGCTTGACCCAATCGGGAGCTAGGGGTGTGACAGGGGTGTTCCTCCTGCCACACCCCTAGCTTCCAGTGGCTTCAAGATACAATAATACCTGTGATGGCATTATTCTCAGGGTCAGCAGGATTCTGCCAAGTTTATAAAGTTCTTTCATGTTTTGCTATTTTTGAACACACAAAAAAATATATATATTTTTTAAAGATTTTCTTTTGTGTTGCTGCATTCCAAGAGCAATAACATTTTTATTCTTCCATCAATGGAACTGTATGGGGGCTTGTTTTGCGGGATAAACTTCATTTATTCAATTTTTCTAAATATGTTACATTTTGATTGCTTTTTATACCATTTTTTTAGAGGCAAGGCTAACAAAGTCTGCAACTGTTGCATGTTTTTTTTTTTGTAACAGTGCTCACCATGCAGTATAAGGGCTTATTCACACGAGCGTAGGTGTTTTTACGTTCGCTCACCGTTTCCGTAAAAACACGTGAATGGGCGCACAAATGCACTACTATACTGACCATCTAAACTGATGCATTGTAAACCAATGCATCAGATGGGCAGCATATATCAGCTGGGCGTGAAAGCGTAGCCGATATACATTTGTGTGAATAAGCCATAAATAATGTGTTAAATTAATTCTGCAGGCCGGTATGATAACACCAATACCAAATTTACACAGGCTTTGTTTTGCAACTTTTTCACACTTTTTAGGCTTCATTCATAGAAGTGTATAAATGGCAACGTTTTTACGCTTGACCGATATATGCGACCATCTGAGCCATTGGTTTCCAATGCATTCGTTCATATGGGCGAATATACAGCGCATAAAAACATTGCATCATGAAAAATGTAACATACATGACATAAATACACGCCAACGCATATACGGTGGACAAAAAGATAGTTCTGGAAATATCTTTTGCCCGAAATACGGCAGCAGCGGCTCCTAAAGACTCCTATGGGAGCTGGGGGAAAAAAGGGAGGGGGAGGAATTTTAGCAGCGTCCAATGCTGCAAAAAGCTTACAGGTGCCTCTATAAAGGCATTGGAAGGCATTCCAAGGATTTGGGCAGAGGGAGGGTTTTCCAGGGTGCAACATATTTTTTCGCTAAAAACGTCACTCACGGTCATGTGAATGAGCAAGAAAACGCTGTCCGTGATCGCGGAAAAAACGTCTATTCATACCAATAAACGTCGTGGACAAGAAAAAGTAAATGCCTACGCTCATGTGAAGGAGCTCTTAAAATTTTTTGGGGGGTTTATTGCTGCATTTAAAGATCCCTAACATTTTCTTTTTTTTGTCAACGGTATTATGCGTTTGTTTTTTTTTTGCAGGATGAGTTGTACTTTTTAATGCTACCATTTGTTCATCCATGCAATGTTTTGATCACTTTCTATTCAGTTTTTTTGTAAGGCAAGATAGGTAAAATTAGCTAATTTCACCATGTTTTTTAATTTTTTTTTTATGATGTGCACTGTGCGGGTTACATAGCGTACAAACTTTTTTCTCTGGGTCATTACGAACGCAGTGATACCACGTGTGATTTATTTATTTATTTTTTTGCATAATAAAGGGGGGAAAGGTGATTTTTTTAATATACGTTTTTAACTTTTTATTTTTGTCCCACTAGGGGACTTGGAATATCTGTATCTGTTTTCATTCTTCTGATATACTACAATACGTCAGTATAGTAGTGCATTAGAAAACATATGAGGTCAGCCAGATTCTGAGCCTCCCAGGCCACCATATCTGGCAGACCCAGAGGCTATAGGCAAGCCTCTGGGTGCCATACCAACACATTGCAGGAGTCCAATGGGTGACAAAGGGAGCACCCTCCCTCTGCCTGCCTTTTACATGCCGTCGTCGAACTGACCGAAGCGTATAAAGGGTTAAATAGCAGGAATCGAAGGTGTAGTGGCCCCGAGTTAGGGTCCTTTCATGGTGTGCTTGTCCACCCCGGGTAAATTCTCTTTGTACAGTTGGATGCTTGTGTGTTTATATCATTGTCTTATGTTGGTGCCACCAAACCTGGTGGAGTCTGTGAGTCTGTTTCCCTACCCTGCTTGGTGTGTCATGATTGGTGGTTAAAAAAGTTGGGGGCCGGAATCAAGTAGAGGAGTTGAAGAATGTAGTCGGGAGAGGAGGCAGTGTATGTAGGAGGATGGGGCTCTTGCCCATCCACCTGGGCTAGGCCGAGGCTCACTCCAGATAACTATGGGATGCATCTCCTCAGGGGATTAGAGATCCGAACTAGTTCCTGTTTGCAATGGAAGGGGGCAGCATATATCTATAGCTCTGCCCAGCCCCCTCCCATTGCAAACAGTGGCGAGGGGCGAAAAGAGGACAGAGAAGGTGCAGGAGCTCAGTGCACTAGCTCCGGTCCTGTTCCGCCTCCTCCCCTTGCAGAGAGGGGCAGAGTATATCGGCTGGGCATGAAAAACCTGACCGTTATACGCTCATCTGAATAAGCTCTCAATGACACAATACATTTTTTCTATCAGTCATTATGATTACAATGATACCAAAAATATTATAGTTTTTTTAGGTTTTTCCACTTTCAGGCTGGATTCACACGACTGTATATCCGCCATCGTTTTCACGGACAGCCAATATACGCTACCATCTGATACATTGGATTACAGTGCATCAGATGGGCGTATTCCCACGGCGTAAAAGCCCCTGGTCGGTAAATATAGCGGCGAGCACTTTTAAGCCAGGCAAGAAAGATAGTGCTAGAACTATCTTTCTAACCGGAATACGTCAGCAACTGCATAGACTCCTATGGGAGCCAATGACAGCTGCTGGAGAAGGGAGGTGGGAGAGATCAGCAGCACAACTGCTAAACTCACTCCCTCTTCTCTCCTCCTCTCCGCCTGTTGCCAGCTGCTTGCAATAGGAAGGGGCAGGGCAAGGGTGGAGCTAGTTGCTAAGCTCCCACCTTGCCCCCTCCCATTGCTGGCAGCGGACGAGTGGCAGATAGGGGGCGGGAGCTTAGAGCACTAGCTCCCGCCCCGTCCCACCTCCACTCCTTGTCGAGAGACGGCAAGGGGGAGGGAAGGGGGAGACAGCTTAGCGAGCTAAACTGTCTCCCAACAGCATTGCAGGCTTGGCGTATATGCGGCGGGCTAGGGCCATCTGAACAGGCGCACAAACGTTAGATTTGTGTACCTGTTCACATGTTTTTACGTCGCTGGCGGGCGAACATAAAAACGCCGACGCCCGTGTGAATAAGCTCTTATACAATAAAAATCCTTTTTTTTAAAAAAAATTATAATTATATTTACATCGCGGGCATTCAAAGTCCCATAACTTTTTTATATTTTACCATGGACGGAGCTCTTTGAGGGCTTGTTTTTTGCGTCACAAGCTGTCGTTTTTATTTGTACAATTTTGGGGTACATATGGCTTTTTGATCACTTTTATTACGCTTTTTGAGAGGTGAAACGAATAAAATAAGCATATTCCCTTCCTTCCTTCCTTTTTTTTTTTTTTTTTTTTTTACAGTTTTTCTTGCGCAGGAATTAATAGTGTGCTTAAATTATAGTATCAGTCTTTACGGATCCAATGATACTAAATATGTGTTTTTTTCTGAAATTTTTAATTTTTTTATACAAATACGGGAAAAACAGTAAAAAAAGGTTTTCTGTGTTATTTTTTTACATGTTTTTTTTACACTATTTTTTTGTTTTCTTACACTTCTTATGTCCCTAAGGGGACCTGAACCACTGCAGCTATGATTGCTATGATAAAGCATTGCAGGACTTCTGTCCTGCAATGCCTTATCGCTTGTAATAACAATAATAGGCAACAGTAAAGCAGGACACCTGTATCTGGCTTCCTGCTGCCATAGCAACCCATCAGCCCTCCGCAATTACATCGCGAGGGTCCAATGACGTCACAGAGTGAGCGCCCTCACTCTGTGAACCCTTTACGTGCCGCGATCTACATAGATCGCGGCAGCCGGCTCCAATTACCCATTATTGGTCATTCCGATCATTTTACAGCGATCAATAGTTTTCATCACTTCAATGTATTTCAGAGACTCTATCGCGCCAAATCTTCAATTATGAGATTATACAGCATTTACGGTATAAACGCACGCGGTCACGTAAAGGAGGCCATAACCAAGCCAGTGTATGGCACAGCAGCACTAACCTTGGAAATCTGGTGCATGGGAGTTGCAATGACTGCCATTATTTATCACCCAGCTTTCCCAGAATGAGATATTATGGCTGAATAGAAGAAGAAGAGGACAACTCAAGGACTTTCAGCATTTATTTCTACCCACCGTATCCTGACATCTCCTATGAATTTTCCTCATCGTATTCGCCATAATGGAGGATTATTTACATCGCCGATGCCACTACTCTCGTCTGACCCTATAATGGCTTCCAAGTATTTCCTAAACAAGCAAAATCTATATTAACATTCCCAGATTGCTGTACAGTGATCACTTAAGAAGTCATTTTATTTAAAGTTCATGCAATTATGTTTTAATTCTCCGATGGATGGGAGAAAAACTGAAATTACAGTCATCCACAGCAGGACAGAAGCACGCATCAGTGGAAAAGCTGTTAATTTATGAGGCAGGCAGTGCTCCACATTAACATTCTGTGTGGTAATGAGGAACCACATCAGACAAGCACCGGAGAAATTTTATGATTAAATAATTTCAAATGCCATAAAAAGTTTGTGCTGCTCTTCAGATTTTTCAATGCAGAGTTATTCCGTTTTGTAGGCGTCTATTAATCAAATGAGGGGTATTATGGTTCCATCATATTCTTCTGTAGATTTTTATGGCCGGCTTTGGTTAAGCAGTTTATTCAGAGCATAATGGCACGTAGCAGGTCAGAGCTCGTTGGCAGCAAATATTTCTGAAAATTGACTGTAAATTGCAAAAAATAGCGCCTGCCCACCGTGGTAGAATAGAAGGAAAACAATACGAGGCTGCCGGTGGGTTACAGAGTCCGTACCTGGACTGATGCACAGATTAAAGGGCTTCCAAGTTACTAACATTTTATGTCGCTGCTCACTTTCTCTGTGGACTACAGCTGCACCTCTGCAGTCAGCTCTTTTGCCAAGAATGGGTACTTGAAGCCCCTCATTCTAAGCATTGGTGGGGTCTAAAAGGAGGAACCTCACCAATCATTTTTCAAAACTTTTAGGATCGTTTTTTAGACACAGAATACCACAACTCCCAACATTATACTCTCTATAAAGTGACATCTCTGAACATGACCGACCGCTGGACATGATTATGAGACAATTAGATTATACTTTCTATATAGAAGGTTAGCACGCCTAACGTGACCAACCACTGGACATGGCATAATACACTTCTATTACACTGTATACATAGAGCACTACAACCCTCAGCATGACCGACCGCACACTGGACATGACATAATACACTATTATACTGTATACATAGAGCACTACAACCCCCAGCATGACCGACCGCTGGACATGACATAATACACTTCTATTACACTCTATACATAGAGCACTACAACCACCAGCATGACCGACCGCTGGACATGACATAATACACTATTATACTGTATACATAGAGCACTACAAACCCCAGCATGACCGCCCGCTGGACATGACATAATACACTATTATACTGCATAAATAAAGCACTACAACCCCCAGCATGACCGACCGCTGGACATGACATAATGCACTATTATACTGTATACATAGAGCACTACAACCCCCAGCATGACCGACCGCCGGATATGACATAATACACTATTATACTGTATACATAGAGCACTACAACCCCCAGCATGACCGACCGCTGGACATGACATAATACACTATTATACTGTATACATAGAGCATTACAACCCCCAGCATGACCAACCGCTGGACATGGCATAATACACTATTATACTGTATACATGGAGCACTACAACCCCCAGCATGACCGCCCGCCGGACATGACATAATACACTATTATACTGTATACATAGAGCACTACAACCCCCAGCATGACCGCCCACTGGACATGACATAATACACTATTATACTGTATACATGACATAATACACTATTATACTGTATACATAGAGCACTACAACCCCCAGCATGACCGCGAGCTGGACATGACATAATACACTATTATACTGTATACATAGAGCACTACAACCCCCAGAATGACCGACCGCTGGACATGACATAATACACTATTATACTGTATACATAGAGCACTACAACCCCCAGCATGACCGACTGCCGGACATGACATAATACACTATTATACTGTATACATAGAGCACTACAGCCCCCAGCATGACCGACCGCTGGACATGACATAATACACTATTATACTGTATACATAGAGCACTACAACCCCCAGCATGACCGACTGCCGGACATGACATAATACACTGTTATACTGTATACATAGAGCACTACAACCCCCAGCATGACCGCCCACTGGACATGACATACTACACTATTATACTGTATACATAGAGCACTACAACCCCCAGCATGACCGCCCGCTGGACATGACATAATACACTATTATACTGTATACATAGAGCACTACAACCCCCTGAATGACCGACCGCTGGACATGACATAATACACTATTATACTGTTTACATGGAGCACTACAACCCCCAGCATGACCGACCGCCGGACATGACATAATACACTATAATACTGTTTACATGGAGCACTACGACCCCCAGCATGACCGACCGCTGGACATGACATAATCCACTATTATACTGTATACATAGAGCACTACAACCCCCAGCATGACCGACCGCAGGACATGACATAATCCACTATTATACTGTATACATAGAGCACTACAACCCCCAACATGACAACCGCTGGACATGGCATAATACACTTCTGTTATATTCTGAACATAGAGCACTACAACCCCCAGCATGACCGACCACTGGACATGACATAATACACTATTATACTGTATACATGGAGCACTACAACCCCCAGCATAACCGACCGCTGGACATAACATAATACACTTCTGTTATATTCTGTACATAGAGCACTACAACCCCCAGCATGACCGCGAGCTGGACATGACATAATACACTATTATACTGTATACATAGAGCACTACAACCCCCAGCATGACCGACCACCGGACATGACATAATACACTATTATACTGTATACATAGAGTACTACAACCCCCAGCATGACTGACCGCTGGACATGACATAATACACTATTATACTGTATACATAGAGCACTACAACCCCCAGCATGACTGACCGCTGGACATGACATAATACACTTCTATTATACTGTATACATAGAGCACTACAACCCCCAGCATGAACGACCGCTGGACATGACATCATACACTACTGTACTGTATACATAGAGCACTACAACCCCCAGCATGACCGACCGCTGGACATGACATAATACACTATTATACTGTATACATAGAGCACTACATCCCCCAGCATGACAACCGCTGGACATGACATAATACACTTCTGTTATATTCTGTACATAGAGCACTACAACCCCCAGCATGACCGACCGCTGGACATGACATAATACACTATTATACTGTATACATAGAGCACTACATCCCCCAGCATGACCGACCGCAGGACATGACATAATACACTTCTGTTATATTCTGTACATAGAGCACTACAACCCCCAGCATGACCGACCGCTGGACATGACATAATACACTATTATACTGTGTACATAGTGCACTACAACCCCCAGCATGACCGACCGCTGGACATGATATAATACACTATTATACTGTATACATAGAGCACTACAACCCCCAGCATGACCGACCGCTGGACATGACATAATACACTATTATACTGTATACATAGAGCACTACAACCCCCAGCATGACCGACCGCTGGACATGACATAATACACTATTATACTGTATACATAGAGCACTACAACCCCCAGCATGACCGACCGCTGGACATGACATAATACACTATTATACTGTATACATAGAGCACTACAACCCCCAGCATGACCGACCGCTGGACATGACATAATACACTATTATACTGTATACATAGAGCACTACAACCCCCAGCATAACCGACCGCTGGACATGACATAATACACTATTAAACTGTATACATAGAGCACTACAACCCCCCAGCATGACCAACTGCCTGACATGACATAATACACTATTGTACTGTATACACAGAGCACTACAACCCCCAGCATGACCGACCGCCAGACATGACATAATACACTATTATACTGTATACATAGAGCACTACAACCCTCAGCATGACCAACCGCTGGACATGACATAATACACTATTATACTGTATACATAGAGCACTACAACCCCCAGCATGACCGACCGCCGGACAAGACATAATACACTATTATACTGTATTCATAGTGCACTACAACCCCCAGCATGACCGACCACTGGATATGACATAATACACTATTATACTGTATTCATAGTGCACTACAACCCCCAGCATGACCGACCGCCGGACATGACATAATACACTATTATACTGTATTCATAGTGCACTACAACCCCCAGCATGACCGACTGCTGGATATGACATAATACACTATTATACTGTATACATAGAGCACTACAACCCCCAGCATGACCGACCGCCAGACATGACATAATACACTATTATACTATATACATAAAGCACTACAACCCCCCAGCATGACCGACCGCTGGACATGACATAATACACTATTATACTGTATACATAGAGCACTACAACCCCCAGCATGACCGACCGCCGGACATGACATAATACACTATTATACTGTATACATAGAGCACTACAACCCCCAGCATGACCGACCGCCGGACATGACATAATACACTATTATACTATATACATGAAGCACTACAACCCCCAGCATGACCGACCGCTGGGCATGACATAATACACTATTATACTGTATACATAGAGCACTACAACCCCCAGCATGACCGCGAGCTGGACATGACATAATACACTATTATACTGTATACATAGAGGACTACAACCCCCAGCATGACCGACCGCCGGACATGACGTAATACACTATTATACTGTATACATAGAGCACTACAACCCCCAGCATGACCGACCGCTGGACATGACATAATACACTATTATACTGTACACATAGAGCACTACAACCCCCAGCATGACCGACCACTGGACATGACATAATACACTATTATACTGTATACATGGAGCACTACAACCCCCAGCATAACCGACCGCTGGACATAACATAATACACTTCTGTTATATTCTGTACATAGAGCACTACAACCCCCAGCATGACCGACCACTGGACATGACATAATACACTTCTATTATACTGTATACACAGAGCACTACAACCCCCAGCATGAACGACCGCTGGACATGACATAATACACTATTATACTGTATACATAGAGCACTACAACCCCCAGCATGACCGACCGCTGGACATGACATCATACACTACTATACTGTATACATAGAGCACTACATCCCCCAGCATGACTGACCGCAGGACATGACATAATACACTTCTGTTATATTCTGTACATAGAGCACTACAACCCCCAGCATGACCGACCGCTGGACATGACATAATACACTATTATACTGTATACATAGTGCACTACAACCCCCAGCATGACCGACCGCTGGACATGACATAATACACTATTATACTGTATACATAGAGCACTACAACCCCCAGCATGACCGACCGCTGGACATGACATAATACACTATTATACTGTATACATAGAGCACTACAACCCCCCGCATAACCGACCGCTGGACATGACATAATACACTATTATACTGTATACATAGAGCACTACAACCCCCAGCATGACCGACTGCCGGACATGACATAATACACTATTGTACTGTATACACAGAGCACTACAACCCCCAGCATGACCGCACGCTGGACATGACATAATACACTATTAAACTGTATACATAGAGCACTACAACCCCCAGCATGACCGACCGCTGGGCATAACATAATACACTATTATACTGTATACATAGAGCACTACAACCCTCAGCATGACCAACCGCTGGACATGACATAATACACTATTATACTGTATACATAGAGCACTACAACCCCCAGCATGACCGACCGCCGGACAAGACATAATACACTATTATACTATATACATAAAGCACTACAACCCCCAGCATGACCGACCACTGGATATGACATAATACACTATTATACTGTATTCATAGTGCACTACAACCCCCAGCATGACCGACCGCCGGACATGACATAATACACTATTATACTGTATTCATAGTGCACTACAACCCCCAGCATGACCGACTGCTGGATATGACATAATACACTATTATACTGTATACATAGAGCACTACAACCCCCAGCATGACCGACCGCTGGACATGACATAATACACTATTATACTGTATATATAGAGCACTACAACCCCCAGCATGACCGACCGCCGGACATGACATAATACACTATTATACTGTATACATAGAGCACTACAACCCCCAGCATGACCGACCGCCAGACATGACATAATACACTATTATACTATATACATAAAGCACTACAACCCCCAGCATGACCGCCCGCCGGACATGACATAATACACTATTATACTGTATACATAGAGCACTACAACCCCCAGCATGACCGACCACTGGATATGACATAATACACTATTATACTGTATTCATAGTGCACTACAACCCCCAGCATGACCGACCGCCGGACATGACATAATACACTATTATACTGTATACAGAGCGCACTACAACCCCCAGCATGACCGACCACCGGACATGACATAATACACTATTATACTGTATACATAGAGCACTACAACCCCCAGCATGACCGCGAGCTGGACATGACATAATACACTATTATACTGTATACATAGAGGACTACAACCCCCAGCATGACCGACCACTGGACAGGACATAATACACTATTATACTGTATACATAGAGCACTACAACCCCCAGCATGACCGACCGCCCACTGAACATGACATAATACACTATTATACTGTATACACAGAGCACTACAACCCCCAGCATGAACGACCACTGGAGATGACATAATACACATCTATTATACTGTATACACAGAGCACTACAACCCCCCAGCATGACCGACCGCTGGACATGACATAATACACTATTATACTGTATACATAGAGCACTACAACCCCCAGCATGACCGACCGCCGGACATGACATAATACACTATTATACTGTATACATAGAGCACTACAACCCCCAGCATGACCGACCGCTGGACATTACATAATACACTATTATACTGTATATATAGAGCACTCCAACCCCCAGCATGACTGACCGCTGGACAGGACATAATACACTATTATACTGTATACACAGAGCACTACAACCCCCAGCATGACCAACCGCTGGACATGACATAATACACTATTATACTGTATACATAGAGCACTACAACCCCCAGCATGACTGACCGCTGGACAGGACATAATACACTATTATACTGTATACACAGAGCACTACAACCCCCAGCATGACCAACCGCTGGACATGACATAATACACTATTATACTGTATACATAGAGCACTACAACCCCCAGCATGACCGCGAGCTGGACATGACATAATACACTATTATACTGTATACATAGAGGACTACAACCCCCAGCATGACCGACCGCCGGACATGACGTAATACACTATTATACTGTATACATAGAGCACTACAACCCCCAGCATGACCGACCGCCGGACATGACATAATACACTATTATACTGTATACATAGAGCACTACAACCCCCAGCATGACCGACCGCCGGACATGACATAGTACACTATTATACTGTATACATAGAGCACTGCAACCCCCAGCATGACCGACCGCCGGACATGACATAGTACACTATTATACTGTATACATAGAGCACTGCAACCCCCAGCATGACCGACCGCCGGACATGACATAATACACTATTATACTGTACACATAGAGCACTACAACCCCCAGCATGACCGACCGCCGGACATTACATAATACACTATTATACTGTATACATGGAGCACTACAACCCCCAGCATAACCGACCGCTGGACATAACATAATACACTTCTGTTATATTCTGTACATAGAGCACTACAACCCCCAGCATGACCGACCACTGGACATGACATAATACACTTCTATTATACTGTATACACAGAGCACTACAACCCCCAGCATGAACAACCGCTGGACATGACATAATACACTATTATACTGTATACATAGAGCACTACAACCCCCAGCATGACCGACCGCTGGACATGACATCATACACTACTATACTGTATACATAGAGCACTACAACCCCCAGCATGACCGACCGCCGGACATGACATAATACACTATTATACTGTATACATAGAGCACTACAACCCCCAGCATGACCGACCGCTGGACATGACATAATACACTATTATACTGTATACATAGTGCACTACAACCCCCAGCATGACCGACCGCTGGACATGATATAATACACTATTATACTGTATACATAGAGCACTACAACCCCCAGCATGACCGACCGCTGGACATGACATAATACACTATTATACTGTATACATAGAGCACTACAACCCCCAGCATGACCGACCGCTGGACATGACATAATACACTATTAGGCCTCCTTCCCACGAACGGATTTCCGCCGCGTAATTCGCGGCGAAAATCCGCTGCGTTGCACGCAGCTATTAGGTTCTATTGAACCTAATAGCTCCATGCTCACGATGCGTAATTCCACCGCGGAATTACGCACCGCGATTTCTCCCGTCCTCACCCGCAGCATGCTCTATTTTCTGCGGGTGAGGACGGGCTGTACGCACTGACGGCTTCCATTGCAGTCAATGGAAGCCGTCCATTCACGCTATCTCCCGCTGTAACCAGCGGGAGATAGCGTGAAAAAACGCTTTCCCGCCCACCGCCGAGCGTCATATGACGCCAAATGACGCGGTCCGGCCGCGTCACGTGACGCGGCCGGCCGCGTCACGTGACACGCTCGGTGACGCGGCGGTGGTGGGCGGTGACGGGCGGTGACGCGCGGCGGTGGGCGGGGAAGCGATTTCACGCTATCTCCCGCAGGTAAGTATAGGGGCTCTGGGGGGCGCCGTGACGGGCTTCACAGCGGAATATTACGCTGCGGAGCCCGTCACGCTCGTGGGAAGGAGGCCTTATACTGTATACATAGAGCACTACAACCCCCAGCATGACCGCACGCTGGACATGACATAATACACTATTATACTGTATACATAGAGCACTACAACCCCCAGCATAACCGACCGCTGGACATGACATAATACACTATTATACTGTATACATAGAGCACTACAACCCCCAGCATGACCGACCGCTGGACATGACATAATACACTATTATACTGTGAACATAGAGCACTACAACCCCCAGCATGACCGACCGCTGAACATTACATAATACACTATTATACTGTATACATAGAGCACTACAACCCCCAGCATGACCGACTGCCGTACATGACATAATACACTATTGTACTGTATACACAGAGCACTACAACCCCCAGCATGACTGACCGCTGGACATGACATAATACACTATTATACTGTATACATAGAGCACTACAACCCCCAGCATGACCGACCGCTGGACATGACATAATACACTATTATACTGTATACACAGAGCACTACAACCCCCAGCATGACCGCACGCTGGACATGACATAATACACTATTAAACTGTATACATAGAGCACTACAACCCCCAGCATGACCGACCGCCAGACATGACATAATACACTATTATACTGTATACATAGAGCACTACAACCCTCAGCATGACCAACCGCTGGACATGACATAATACACTATTATACTGTATACACAGAGCACTACAACCCCCAGCATGACCGACCGCCGGACAAGACATAATACACTATTATACTGTATTCATAGTGCACTACAACCCCCTGCATGACCGACCTCTGGACATGACATAATACACTATTATACTGTATTCATAGTGCACTACAACCCCCAGCATGACCGACCACCGGACATGACATAATACACTATTATACTATATACATAAAGCACTACAACCCCCAGCATGACCGACCACTGGATATGACATAATACACTATTATACTGTATTCATAGTGCACTACAATCCCCAGCATGACCGCCCGCCGGACATGACATAATACACTATTATACTGTATTCATAGTGCACTACAACCCCCAGCATGACCGACTGCTGGATATGACATAATACTCTATTATACTGTATACATAGAGCACTACAACCCCCAGCATGACCGACCGCCAGACATGACTTAATACACTATTATACTATATACATAAAGCACTACAACCCCCAGCATGACCGCCCGCCGGACATGACATAATACACTATTATACTGTATACATAGAGCACTACAACCCCCAGCATGACCGACCACTGGATATGACATAATACACTATTATACTGTATTCATAGTGCACTACAACCCCCAGCATGACCGACCACCGGACATGACATAATACACTATTATACTGTATACATAGAGCACTACAACCCCCAGCATGACCGCGAGCTGGACATGACATAATACACTATTATACTGTATACATAGAGGACTACAACCCCCAGCATGACCGACCGCCGGACATGACGTAATACACTATTATACTGTATACATAGAGCACTACAACCCCCCAGCATGACCGACTGCCGGACATGACATAATACACTATTATACTGTACACATAGAGCACTACAACCCCAGCATGACCGCCTGCTGGACAGGACATAATACACTATTATACTGTATAGAGCACTACAACCCCCAGCATGACCGACCGCCCACTGAACATGACATAATACACTATTATACTGTATACACAGAGCACTAAAACCCCCAGCATGAACGACCACTGGAGATGACATAATACACTATTATACTGTATACAGAGCACTACAACCCCCAGCATGACTGACCGCTGGACATGACATAATACACTATTATACTGTATACATAGAGCACTACAACCCCCAGCATGACCGCCCGCCGGACATGACATAATATACTATTATACTGGATACATAGAGCACTACAGCCCCCAGCATGACCGACCGCTGGACATGACATAATACACTATTATACTGTATACATAGAGCACTACAACCCCCAGCATGACCGCCCGCCGGACATGACATAATATACTATTATACTGGATACATAGAGCACTACAACCCCCAGCATGACCGACCACTGGATATGACATAATACACTATTATACTGTATACATAGAGCACTACAACCCCCAGCATGACCGACCGCCGGACATGACATAATACACTATTATACTGTATACATAGAGCACTACAACCCCCAGCATGACCGACCGCCGGACATGACATAATACACTATTATACTATATACATGAAGCACTACAACCCCCAGCATGACCGACCGCCGGACATGACATAATACACTATTATACTGTATACATAGAGCACTACAACCCCCAGCATGACCGCACGCTGGACATGACATAATACACTATTATACTGTATACATAGAGCACTACAACCCCCAGCATGACCGACTGCCGGACATGACATAATACACTATTATACTATATACATGAAGCACTACAACCCCCAGCATGACCGACCGCCGGACATGACATAATACACTATTATACTATATACATGAAGCACTACAACCCCCCAGCATGACCGACTGCCGGACATGACATAATACACTATTATACTGGACACATAGAGCACTACAACCCCCAGCATGACCGACCGCTGGACATGACATAATACACTATTATACTGTATATACAGAGCACTACAACCCCCAGCATGAACGACCACTGGACATGACATAATACACTTCTATTATACTGTATACACAGAGCACTACAACCCCCAGCATGAACGACCACTGGACATGACATAATACACTTCTATTATACTGTATACACAGAGCACTACAACCCCCAGCATGACCGACCGCTGGACATGACATAATACACTATTATACTGTATACATAGAGCACAACATCCCCCAGCATGACCGACCGCAGGACATGACATAATACACTATTATACTGTATACATAGAGCACTACAACCCCCAGCATGACCGACCGCTGGACATGACATAATACACTATTATACTGTATACATAGAGCACTACAACCCCCAGCATGACCGACCTCTGGACATGACATAATACACTATTATACTGTATGCATAGAGCACTACAACGCCCAGCATGACCGACCGCCGGATATGACATAATACACTATTATACTGTATACACCGAGCACTACAACCCCCAGCATGACTGACCGCTGGACATTACATAATACACTATTATACTGTGTACATAGAGTACTACAACCCCCAGCATGACCGCCCGCTGGACATGACATAATACACTTCTGTTATACTGTACACATAGAGCACTACAACCCCCAGCATGAACGAACGCTGGACATGACATAATACACTATTATACTGTATACATAGAGTACTACAACCCCCAGCATGACCGACCGCTGTACATGACATAATACACGATTATACTGTATACATGTAGCACTACAACCCCCAGAATGACCGACCGCCGGACATGACATAATACACTATTATACTGTATACATAGAACACTACAACCCCCAGCATGACCGCCCGCCGGACATGACATAATACACTATTATACTGTATACATAGAGCACTACAACCCCCAGCATGACTGACCGCCGGACATGACATAATCCACTATTATACTGTACACATAGAGCACTACAACCCCCAGCATGACCGACCGCCGGACATGACATAATACACTATTTTACTGTATACATAGAGCACTACAACCCCCAGCATGACCGACCGCTGGACATGACATAATGCACTATTATACTGTATACATAGAGCACTACAACCCCCAGCATGACCGCACGCTGGACATGACATAATACACTATTTTACTGTATACATAGAGCACTACAACCCCCAGCATGACCGACCGCCGGACATGACATAATACACTATTTTACTGTATACATAGAGCACTACAACCCCCAGCATGACCGCACGCTGGACATGACATAATACACTATTAAACTGTATACATAGAGCGCTACAACCCCCAGCATGACCGACCGCTGGACAGGACATAATACACTATTATACTGTATACATAGAGCACTACAACCCCCAGCATGACCGACCGCTGGACATGACATAATACACTATTATACTGTATACATAGAGCACTACAACCCCCAGCATGACCGACCGCCAGACATGACATATTACACTATTATACTGTATACATAGAGCACTACAACCCCCAGCATGACCAACCGCTGGACATGACATAATACACTATTATACTGTACACATAGAGCACTACAACCCCCAGCATGACCGCCCGCTGGACATGACATAATACACTTCTATTATACTGTATACACAGAGCACTACATCCCCCAGCATGACCGACCGCTGGACATGACATAATACACTATTATACTGTATACATAGAGCACTACAACCCCCAGCATGACCGACCGCCAGACATGACATAATACACTATTATAGTATATACATAAAGCACTACAACCCCCAGCATGACCGACCGCTGGACATGACATAATACACTATTATACTGTATACATAGAGTACTACAACCCCAGCATGACCGACCGCTGGACAAGACATAATACACTATTATACTGTATATATAGAGCACTACAACCCCCAGCATGACCGACCGCTGGACATGACATAATGCACTATTATACTGTATACATAGAGCACTACAACCCCCAGCATGACCGACCGCAGGACATGACATAATCCACTATTATACTGTATACATAGAGCACTACAACCCCCAGCATGACCGACCGCCAGACATGACATAATACACTATTATACTATATACATAAAGCACTACAACCCCCAGCATGACCGCCCGCCGGACAGGACATAATACACTATTATACTGTATGCATAGAGCACTACAACGCCCAGCATGACCGACCGCCGGATATGACATAATACACTATTATACTGTATACACCGAGCACTACAACCCCCAGCATGACTGACCGCTGGACATTACATAATACACTATTATACTGTGTACATAGAGTACTACAACCCCCAGCATGACCGCCCGCTGGACATGACATAATACACTTCTGTTATACTGTACACATAGAGCACTACAACCCCCAGCATGAACGAACGCTGGACATGACATAATACACTATTATACTGTATACATAGAGTACTACAACCCCCAGCATGACCGACCGCTGTACATGACATAATACACGATTATACTGTATACATGTAGCACTACAACCCCCAGAATGACCGACCGCCGGACATGACATAATACACTATTATACTGTATACATAGAACACTACAACCCCCAGCATGACCGCCCGCCGGACATGACATAATACACTATTATACTGTATACATAGAGCACTACAACCCCCAGCATGACTGACCGCCGGACATGACATAATCCACTATTATACTGTACACATAGAGCACTACAACCCCCAGCATGACCGACCGCCGGACATGACATAATACACTATTTTACTGTATACATAGAGCACTACAACCCCCAGCATGACCGACCGCTGGACATGACATAATGCACTATTATACTGTATACATAGAGCACTACAACCCCCAGCATGACCGCACGCTGGACATGACATAATACACTATTTTACTGTATACATAGAGCACTACAACCCCCAGCATGACCGACCGCCGGACATGACATAATACACTATTTTACTGTATACATAGAGCACTACAACCCCCAGCATGACCGCACGCTGGACATGACATAATACACTATTAAACTGTATACATAGAGCGCTACAACCCCCAGCATGACCGACCGCTGGACAGGACATAATACACTATTATACTGTATACATAGAGCACTACAACCCCCAGCATGACCGACCGCTGGACATGACATAATACACTATTATACTGTATACATAGAGCACTACAACCCCCAGCATGACCGACCGCCAGACATGACATATTACACTATTATACTGTATACATAGAGCACTACAACCCCCAGCATGACCAACCGCTGGACATGACATAATACACTATTATACTGTACACATAGAGCACTACAACCCCCAGCATGACCGCCCGCTGGACATGACATAATACACTTCTATTATACTGTATACACAGAGCACTACATCCCCCAGCATGACCGACCGCTGGACATGACATAATACACTATTATACTGTATACATAGAGCACTACAACCCCCAGCATGACCGACCGCCAGACATGACATAATACACTATTATAGTATATACATAAAGCACTACAACCCCCAGCATGACCGACCGCTGGACATGACATAATACACTATTATACTGTATACATAGAGTACTACAACCCCAGCATGACCGACCGCTGGACAAGACATAATACACTATTATACTGTATATATAGAGCACTACAACCCCCAGCATGACCGACCGCTGGACATGACATAATGCACTATTATACTGTATACATAGAGCACTACAACCCCCAGCATGACCGACCGCAGGACATGACATAATCCACTATTATACTGTATACATAGAGCACTACAACCCCCAGCATGACCGACCGCCAGACATGACATAATACACTATTATACTATATACATAAAGCACTACAACCCCCAGCATGACCGCCCGCCGGACATGACATAATACACTATTATACTGTATACATAGAGCACTACAACCCCCAGCATGACCGACCGCAGGACATGACATAATACACTATTATACTGTATACATAGAGCACTACAACCCCCAGCATGACCGCCCGCTGGACATTACATAATACACTATTATACTGTATATATAGAGCACTACAACCCCCAGCATGACCGACCGCTGGACAAGACATAATACACTTCTATTATACTGTATACATAAAGCACTACAACCCCCAGCATGACCGACCGCTGGACATGACATAATACACTATTATACTGTATACATAGAGCACTACAACCCCCAGCATGACCGGCCGCTGGACATGACATAATACACTATTATACTGTATACATAGTGCACTACAACCCCCAGCATGACTGACCGCTGGACATGACATAATACACTATTATACTGTATACATAGAGCACTACAACCCACAGCATGACCGACCGCAGGACATGACATAATACACTATTATACTGTATACATAGAGCACTACAACCCCCAGCATGACCGACCGCTGGACATGACATAATACACTATTATACTGTATACATAGAGTACTACAACCCCCAGCATGACCGCCCGCTGGACATGACATAATACACTTCTGTTATACTGTACACATAGAGCACTACAACCCCCAGCATGACCGCACGCTGGACATGACATAATACACTATTATACTGTATACATAGAGCACTACAACCCCCAGCATGACTGACCGCCGGACATGACATAATCCACTATTATACTGTACACATAGAGCACTACAACCCCCAGCATGACCGACCGCTGGACATGACATAATACACTATTAAACTGTATACATAGAGCGCTACAACCCCCAGCATGACCGACCGCTGGACATGACATAATACACTATTATACTGTATACATAGAGCACTACAACCCCCAGCATGACCGACCGCCGGACATGACATAATACACTATTATACTGTATTCATAGTGCACTACAACCCCCAGCATGACTGACCGCTGGACATGACATAATACACTATTATACTATATACATAGAGCACTACAACCCCCAGCATGACCGACCACTGCATATGACATAATACACTATTATACTGTATACATAGAGCACTACAACCCCCAGCATGACCGACCGCCAGACATGACATAATACACTATTATAGTATATACATAGAGCACTACAACCCCCAGCATGACCGACCGCTGGACATGACATAATACACTATTATACTGTATACATAGAGTACTACAACCCCAGCATGACCGACCGCTGGACATGACATAATACACTATTATACTGTATATATAGAGCACTACAACCCCCAGCATGACCGACCGCTGGACATGACATAATGCACTATTATACTGTATACATAGAGCACTACAACCCCCAACATGACCGACCTCTGGACATTACATAATACACTACTATACTGTATATATAGAGCACTACAACCCCCAGCATGACCGACCGCTGGACATGACATAATACACTATTATACTGTATACAAAGAGCACTACAACCCCCAGCATGACCAACTGCTGGACATTACATAATACACTATTATACTGTATACATAGAGGACTACAACCCTCAGCATGACCGGCCGCTGGACATTACATAATACACTATTATACTGTATACATAGAGCACTACAACCCCCAGCATGACCGGCCGCTGGACATGACATAATACACTATTATACTGTTTACATAGTGCACTACAACCCCCAGCATGACTGACCGCTGGACATGACATAATACACTATTATACTGTATACATAGAGCACTACAACCCACAGCATGACCGACCGCTGGACAAGACATAATACACTTCTATTATACTGTATACATAAAGCACTACAACCCCCAGCATGACCGACCGCTGGACATGACATAATACACTATTATACTGTATACATAGAGCACTACAACCCCCAGCATGACCGACCGCTGGACATGACATAATACACTATTATACTGTATACACAGAGCACTACAACCCCCAGCATGACCGACCGCTGGACATGACATAATACACTATTATACTGTATACATAGAGCACTACAACCCCCAGCATGACCGACCGCCGGACATGACATAATACAATATTATACTGTATACATAGAGCACTACAACCCCCAGCATGACTGACTGCTGCACATGACATAATACACTATTATACTGTATACATAGAGTACTACAACCCCCAGCATGACCGCCCGCCGGACATGATATAATACCCTATTATACTGTATACATAGAGCACTACAACCCCCAGCATGACCGACCGCCGGACATGATATAATACCCTATTATACTGTATACAGAGCACTACAACCCCCAGCATGACCGACCGCCGGACATGACATAATACACTATTATACTGTATACAAAGAGCACTACAACCCCCAGCATGACCGCCCGCTGGACAAGACATAATACACTATTATAGTGTATACATAGAGCACTACAGCCCCCAGCATGACCGACCGCTGGACATGACATAATACACTATTATACTGTATACATAGAGCACTACAACCCCCAGCATGACCGACCGCTGGACATTACATCATACACTATTATACTGTATACACAGAGCACTACAACCCCCAGCATGAACGACCACTGGACATGACATATAACACTTCTATTATACTGTATACACAGAGCACTACAACCCCCAGCATGACCGACCGCTGGACATGACATAATACACTATTATACTGTATACATAGAGCACTACATCCCCCAGCATGACCGACCGCAGGACATGACATAATACACTATTATACTGTATACATAGAGCACTACAACCCCCAGCATGACCGCCCGCCGGACATGACATAATATACTATTATACTGTATACATAGAGCACTACAACCCCCAGCATGACCGACCGCTGGACATGACGTAATACACTTCTATTATACTGTATACACAGAGCACTACAACCCCCAGCATAACCGACCTCTGGACATGACATAATACACTATTATACTGTATGCATAGAGCACTACAACCCCCAGCATGACCGACCGCCGGACATGATATAATACACTATTATACTGTATACAGAGCACTACAACCCCCAGCATGACCGACCGCCGGACATGACATAATACACTATAATACTGTACTCATAGAGCACTACAACCCCCAGTATGACTGACTGCTGGACATGATATAATACACTATTATACTGTATACGTAGAGCACTACAACCCCCAGTATGACCGCCCGCTGGACATGACATAATACACTATTATACTGTATACGTAGAGCACTACAACCCCCAGTATGACCGACCGCTGGACATGATATAATACACTATTATACTGTATACGTAGAGCACTACAACCCCCAGCATGACTGACCGCCGGACATGACATAATACACTATAATACTGTACTCATAGAGCACTACAACCCCCAGTATGACTGACTGCTGGACATGATATAATACACTATTATACTGTATACGTAGAGCACTACAACCCCCAGTATGACCGCCCGCTGGACATGACATAATACACTATTATACTGTATACGTAGAGCACTACAACCCCCAGTATGACCGACCGCTGGACATGATATAATACACTATTATACTGTATACGTAGAGCACTACAACCCCCAGCATGACCGACCGCCGGACATGACATAATACACTATTATACTGTATACATAGAGCACTACAACCCCCAGCATGACCGACCGCCGGACATGACATAATACACTATTATACTGTATACACAGAGCACTACAACCCCCAGCATAACCGACCTCTGGACATGATATAATACACTATTATACTGTATGCATAGAGCACTACAACCCCCAGCATGACAAACCGCTGGACATGATATAATACACTATTATACTGTATACAGAGCACTACAACCCCCAGCATGACCGCCCGCTGGACATGACATAATACACTTCTGTTATACTGTACACATAGAGCACTACAACCCCCAGCATGAACGACCGCTGGACATGACATAATACACTATTGTACTGTATACATAGAGCACTACAACCCCCAGCATGACCGACCGCTAGACATGACATTATATACTATTATACTGTATACATAGAGCACTACAACCCCCAGCATGACCGACTGCCGGACATGACATAATACACTATTATACTATACACATAGAGCACTACAACCCCCAGCATGACCGACCGCCGGACATGACATAATACACTATTATACTGTATACATAGAGCACTACAACCCCCAGCATAACCGACCGCTGGACATGACATAATACACTATTATACTGTATACGTAGAGCACTAAAACCCCCAGCATGACCGACCGCCGGACATGACATAATACACTATTATACTGTATACAGAGAGCACTACAACCCCCAGCATGACCGACCGCTGGACAGGACATAATACACTATTATACTGTATACATAAAGCACTACAAACCCCAGCATGACCGACCGCTGGACATGATATAACACACTATTATACTGTATACATGGAGCACTACAACACCCAGCATGACCGACCGCTGGACATGACATAATACACTATTATACTGTATACATGGAGCACTACAACCCCCAGCATGACCGACCGCTGGACATGACATAATACACTATTATACTGTATACATAGAGTACTACAACCCCCAGCATGACCGCCCGCCGGACATGATATAAAACACAATTATACTGTATACATAGAGCACTACAACCCCCAGCATGACTGACCGCTGGACATGACATAATACACTATTACACTGTATACATAGAGCACTACAACCCCCAGCATGACCGCCCGATGAACATTACATAATACACTTCTATTATACTGTATACATAGAGCACTACAACCCCCAGCATGACCGACCGCCGGACATGACATAATACACTTCTGTTATATTCTGTACATAGAGCACTACAACTCCCAGCATGACCGACTGCTGGATATGACATAATACACTATTATACTGTATACATAGAGCACTACAACCCCCAGCATGACCGACCGCTGGACATGACATCATACACTATTATACTGTATACATAGAGCACTACAACCCCCAGCATGACCGACCGCTGGACATGACATCATACACTATTATACTGTATACATAGAGCACTACAACCCCCAGCATGACCGACCGCCGGACATGACATAGTACACTATTAAACTGTATACATAGAGCACTACAACCCCCAGCATGACCGACCGCCGGACATGACATAATACACTATTATACTGTATACACAGAGCACTACAACCCCCAGCATAACCGACCTCTGGACATGATATAATACACGATTATACTGTATACACAGAGCACTACAACCCCCAGCATGACCGACCGCTGGACATGACATAATACACTATTATACTGTATACATAGAGCACTACAACCCCCAGCATGACCGACCGCTGGACATGACATCATACACTACTATACTGTATACATAGAGCACTACAACCCCCAGCATGACCGACCGCCGGACATGACATCATACACTATTATACTGTATACATAGAGCACTACAACCCCCAGCATGACCGACCGCCAGACATGACATACTACACTATTATACTGTATACATAGAGCACTACAACCCCCAACATGACAACCGCTGGACATGGTATAATACACTTCTGTTATATTCTGTACATAGAGCACTACAACCCCCAGCATGACCGACCGCTGGACATGACATAATACACTATTATACTTTATACATAGAGTACTACAACCCCCAGCATGACCGCCCGCCGGACATGATATAAAACACTATTATACTGTATACATAGAGCACTACAACCCCCAGCATGACTGACCGCTGGACATGACATAATACACTATTATACTGTATACATGGAGCACTACAACCCCCAGCATAACCGACCGCTGGACATAACATAATACACTTCTGTTATATTCTGTACATAGAGCACTACAACCCCCAGCATGACTGACAGCTGGACATGACGTAATACACTTCTATTATACTGTATACACAGAGCACTACAACCCTCAGCATAACCGACCGCCGAACATGACATAATACACTATTATACTGTATACATAGAGCACTACAACCCCCAGCATAACCGACCGCTGGACATAACATAATACACTTCTGTTATATTCTGTACATAGAGCACTACAACCCCCAGCATGACCGACCGCTGGACATGACATAATACACTGTTATATTGTATACATAGAGCACTACAACCCCCAGCATGACCGACCGCCGGACATGACATAATACACTATTATACTGTATACATAGAGCACTACAACCCCCAGCATGACCGACCGCCGGACATGACATAATACACTATTATACTGTATACATAGAGCACTACAACCCCCAGCATGACCGACCGCTGGACATGACATAATACACTATTATACTGTATACAAAGAGCACTACAACCACCAGCATGACCGACCGCCGGACATGACATAATACACTATTATACTGTATACATAAAGCACTACAACCCCCAGCATGATCGACCGCTGGACATGACATAATACACTATTATATTGTATACATAGAGCACTACAACCCCCAGCATGACCGACCGCCGGACATGACATAATACACTATTATACTGTATACAAAGAGCACTACAACCACCAGCATGACCGACCGCCGGACATGACATAATACACTTCTATTATATTGTATACATAAAGCACTACAACCCCCAGCATGACTGACCGCTGGACATGACATAATACACTATTATACTGTATACACAGAGCACTACAACCCCCAGCATGACCGACCACCGGACATGACATAATACACTATTATACTGTATACATAGAGCACTACAACCCCCAGCATGACCAACCGCTGGACATGACATAATACACTATTATACTGTATACACAGAGCACTACAACCCCCAGCATGACCGACCGACTGACAGGACATAATACACTATTATACTGTATACATAGAGCACTGCAACCCCCAGCATGACCGACCGCCAGACATGACATAATACACTATTATACTGTATACATAGAGCACTACAACCCCCAGCATGACTGACCGCTGGACATGACATAATACACTATTATACTGTATACATAGTGCACTACAACCCCCAGCATGACCGACTGCCGGACATGACATAATACACTATTATACTGTACACATAGAGCACTGCAACCCCCAGCATGACCGACCGCTGGACATGACATAATACACTATTATAATGGATACATAGAGCACTACAACCCCCAGCATGACCGACCGCTAGACATGACATAATACACATCTATTATACTGTATACATAGAGCACTACAATCCCCAGCATGACCGCCTGCAGGACATGACATAATACACTTCTATTATACTGTATACATAGAGCACTGCAACCCCCAACATGACCGACTGCTGGATATGACCATAATGTTATATGATTATAATCTATGCATAGAATACTACCACTCCCAACATAACACAACTATTGGACAAGACTATAATATAATTCTACTAGTAATTATTAGGAAATCATAGTACCATTGTTTCTGGTGGTGCGATGCGCCACACAGCAGTGCTACATGCTATATCCATTATGATCCCCACATATCACACACACAGCTCTACTACATGCATCCTGATTCACACACAGACAGTTGTGGTACATCCATACTGATTTCCTGAAATCACCAGCTCAGCAGACTCCTGGATACAGTGATCAGCCCCTAGTCATGTGATCCTGACTCCACCTATACCAGTGATCACATGACGGTGACGTCATCACAGATCCTGGTAGCTTATACAGTACTTTGTACCAAACTGCACAATGGCTCCTCCCACAGCAGTGACGTCACCGCAGGTCCTTCAGCCCACCGCATCTCTGTGGTGGCAGTAGGTCGATGTCTCCTGTCAGGACCGCTGAGTTGTGTCTGAGATAAGAACAGCTTAGTTGTACTCTCATTTTGTTATTTTTGTCCTCCTCTTCCAAGAGCCCTAAGTTTTTTTTTCTTCTGTGGGTCATGCTCTGTATTTTATATATGTTGTAGGACCTGCAATGATGTCACCAGTGGGCGGAGCATGAGAAGCAACCACACACGGACATACATACTCACGGTCAAGTGGTCGTTAGTAGTTTGACTAGTAATTATTAGGAAATTGTAGTATTAGTGTTTCTGGTGGAGCAATGCACCACACAGCTGTGCTACATGCTACATCCATCCTCATCACCAGATATTACGCACACAGCTCTACTACATCCATTCTGACCCCCACACTTTATACACACAGCTTTACTACATCTATCCTGATGCCCACAAACCACACACACATCTCTACTACATCCATGTTGATTCCCACACATTACACACACAGCTCTACTACATCCATGCTGATGCCCACACATTACACACGCAGCTCTAATACATCTATGCTGATTACCACACATCAAACACACCTGTGGTACATCCACATCCATCCTGATTTCCAGACATCACCAGCACAGCAGACTCCTGGATATAGTGATCAGCCCCTGGTGATGTGATCCCTGACTCCATCCACACAGATGATCAAATGACAGTGGCATCATCACAGGTCCTGTTAGCTGCTGTCAGCTAATCCAGTATACAGTACTTTCCACCACACTGCAGAATGACTCCTCCTACAGCAGTGACATCACCGCAGGTCCTTCAGCCTGCCGGATCTCTGTTGTGGTGGTAGGTCAGTGTCTCCTGTGAGGACCGCTGAGTTGTGTCTGAGATAATAACGGCTTAATTGTATTCTCATTTTATTATTTTTGTCCTCCCTTTCTAAGAGCCCTAACTTTGTTCTTCTTCTGTCGGTCAGGCTCTGTGTTTTATATGCTGCGATGACGTCACCAGGGGTGGAGCATGAGAAGCACCCACACACATACATACTAACGGACAAGTGGTCGTTAGTAGTTAGATTATACTCTATACATAGAGCACTACAACCCCCAACATGACTGACTGCTGGACATGACATAATACAATTTTCTATTATACTGTATGTATACATAACATAGTAACATAGTAATGCTAGGCCGAATGAAGACAATGCCCATCCAGTTCAGCCTGTTTCAACATCCTTGTTGATCCAGAGGAAGGCAAAAAACCCCAAGAGGCAGAAGCTGATTAGCCCTTTCGGAGAAAAAATTCCTTCCCGACTCCCTAATCGCAGTCAGACTAATCCCTGGATCAACCTCTAATAGTTCCTACCTGTCTGTAAGACCCGGAATAACAACCCGCTGGTCACGTAAAAATTTATATCCTCTAATATCCTTCCGCTCTAGAAAGACATCTAGTCCCCTCTTAAACTCCTCTATGGATTTTGCCATCACCACTTCCTCAGGCAGAGAGTTCCACAGTCTCACTGCTTTTACAGTAAAGAACCCTTTTCTGTGTTGGCGATGAAACCTGCTTTCTTCTAGACGTAGAGGATGCCCTCTTGTTGCCATTGCAGTTCTGGGTATAAACAGATCCTGGGAGAGATCCTTGTATTGTCCCCTAATGTATTTATACATGGTTATTTGGTCACCCCTTAGCCATTTTTTTTCCAGGGTAAATAATCCCAATTTGGATAGCCTCTCTGGGTATTCCAGTCCCTTCATTCTGTTTATTAATTTAGTTGCCCTTTTTTGAACCCCCTCAAGCACTGCAACATCTTTCCTGAGCACTGGTTACCAGAACTGTACGCAGTATTCCATGTGGGGCCTGACAAGTGCCTTGTATAATGGAAGAATAATGTTCTCGTCCCGAGCCCCTATAGAGGACTACATCACCCAATATAGTCCAATCACTGAACATAAGCATATTACAAAGCTTTTATGTTATAAGAGATGCTATACTCTGTCCTTTTCCTACAGAAGCAGTTAAATTCTTTCTATAGGCCATTAGTCACTTTGGTTCTGGGTCACACTAAAAGGGGAGTTGAATGGCTACACAATCCAACTTTCTCTCAGTGAAGAATATTTGTGTAGTGTCCCAGAACAAGAGACCCTGTTGCACCCCAGCATAATAATATATATTATTTGTACCTTGCATTACACTGTCTTATACTTGAAGAACCTTGCATAAGCTTAGGTTATGCAGAGATATAAGGGTTAAATTATACAGATGATTTTCGTTATCAAGCATACCCTCAGTAACTTTTGCAGAGTTTCATCAGTTTTTGCAAAGCTAAATTCTAGCAGGTTTGCAGGTATCACAATTCCAGAAATGTTGGAGGGGCCAGACAGACAGGCAGAGTTGAGATGCTTCTGGGATGAGACAGAGAGAGAGAAGAGTAACCTGCTAGTTCAGTGCAAAGACCAGAGAGAGCCCCAGAATCTCCAACCACCCTGCCATTTGGGTAATGCAGATTTTTTTGTGTGCCAGTCCTCGCTGTCAAGGGAGTTATTGTGTTATGAGCTGAATCTAGACAGAACAGAGCAGAATCTAGACAGAGAGAATAAGCTGAACAAGGACCGCTCTGCATACACTGACTCTCAACCTCCAGTGGGAACAGTGCAGGTCAGCTACCACACTGATAAATTGTCTCTGTTTGCGCCGTTCCAGGTTCTGAGTGGAGCCCCACAGCAGAGGTTAATCTAAATTGGACTGTGCATGTTACAAGCTGAATCACTAACTGTTAGCAAAGATATTCCTGTTACCAACCTAGTAGGAGACCTTCCCAAAAGCATTATAGGTTGTATCTTCAGAAACTCTGCTAAAGCAGCCACCTTTAAAGGCACAATAACCAAATGATCATTCATGTACTGTTGTATTGTAATACCTCATGTTATGCTATGATTGACTGTTTTAACCTGGAATGTGCATAACAAGTTGCAGTAAAGTTTACAAAGGTGTTTCACGAAAACTCAGTGTCAGAAGTCAATCCTGCACTCTGTATAATTGAAACAGCTCCCTTGACAAAAGGTGCTATATGGGTGCTCTATGGCAGTTGAGGCTGGCAATACGGGCTCTGTGACTTACTGTGGACACTGATGGGTAATGAGACCTCCATCCCGGCAGTGGGAGTGTCACCACTGAAAAGTACCATAAACTAAGTTATGGTGCCATGCATAGAGGTTACAGGGTGCTGGGAGATGTATTTTTATATTCACCCACTCTCCTGTTGCCATCCAGACTATCATCCTGGGAGGTCCTCACGCTGTATGAAAGTTTGACTCTTCAGAGCACCGTGGGCACAGTCTATCATGAGAGTCTGTGCAATGGCATGCGCAAACAGCGATGTGAAAAAAGCCAGATTTTCACGCACAGACTTCACCAGGTGACAGCGCAGGAATGGGCTAGCGGCTGAGTAAAAAATACATCTCCTGATTCCCTGTCACTTCCCCGAAAAGCACCGTAACATAGTTTGTAGTGCTGTTTGGTAGTGACAGAGTCCCTTAACAGCCAATAGGGCATTAAGGTACTTTTTATGAATAATTATGAGTGTAGTGATAATGTTATGGGGGTATTGACTATGGCTGAAAATGTGTACCAGAAGTAGTCAGCAAGTATGTGCAAATTATTCTGTGCATGAGCCTTGTGTGGTGCAGAGTGTAAGCTCTCGCCTACAACCTGAAGGTTGCAAGTTCGATCCCCGCGTGAATCAGGTAGCCGGCTCAAGGTTGACTCAGCCTTCCATCCTTCTGAGGTCGGTAAAATGACAACCCAGGAGTAATAAATAATAATTACCTGAAAGCGCTGTGGAATAAGTTGGTGCTATACAAATACCATGATTTGATTTGATTTTGATTTGACCTGCCCCCTTCCCCACACACACACTAAAATCCTGCATATGTCCTTGATAGATACAGATCACTAATGGATGTATATTAACCCTTTCTCTGTAGCTTTCCCGTCACATTGCTGTTCCCAAAAATCAGTGGTATTCATGGCTGTCCTTAGCTATGTGCAATGCATTTGGCTGAATAGGGCGTCAGCCACCAGCTTGAAAGGGACAAGAGGTGAATGTAGGCTGTGGGCAATTACTCCCCATAGGTCCACCGGGCCAGATGATCTTCTTCCCTTGTGGAGCTACATGAATCATCCTCCTCCTGGCTATGTTTTCCTCCCTGTTGTACTGAGGTATTGCTGTCATCCTATTATTACCCCCACATCACAAATGCTTAGTTCTTTTACTGTGTTTGCACTATGAGCTTGCTTCTGGTGTAGTATATAGGTTAGGCCCCCTGCACATGGGCGGAAATTCCGCGGCGGCATTTCCCACAGAATTTCCGCCCCTGCCCGCCTGCATAGGATTGCATTTCAAAACGCAAACCTATGCAGATGACCGCAATTTGTCCACGTGAAAATATACTCGGAAAACAAATCGCGGCGAGTTCTATTTCTGTGCGTGTCTTGCAGAGGCCCACACAGACGGGCCAGCTCCGCTCTGCGCAAGCGCCGGCTGGCCGGCAGCCGGCTCATTACAGAGCCGGAGCCGCGGGAGCAGGTGAGAGCCACACTGGTCACTGCAGGGATGCGGGTCGGGTCCCACTGCAAGAATTCTCGAAGGGGTCCAACCCGGCCGTCTGCAGGCGGCCTTATGCACTTGGTTTTGGTGCAGTATTTATGTTATGAGCTTGGTTTCAGTGCAATATTATGTACTCAGGTTGATTTGTGCTTTATATTATGAGCTTGGTTCTGGTGTTGTATTTATGTTATAAGCTTGGTTCTGGTGCTGAATTTATGTATGGAACTTAGTTCTGGTGCTGCATTTATGTACTGAGCTTAGTTCTGGTACTGTGTGTGTTTCAATTCTTGTATTAATGCACTGGGGTTGGTTCATTTTGTACTAATGTTATGAGCTTGATACTGGGGTTGCATTTATGTACTAAACTTGGTTCTGGTGCTGAATTTATGTTATGAGTTTAGTTTTGGTACAGTATTTATTCCCTGAAGTGTTGTGCTGTGGGTATGCTGCTATCTTGCTGCTTTCTGCACAAGCAAAATACAGGCAGACTGCTTATCAGTGCAGTAAAGTCTTTTTCTCATGATGGTTGGACACAAAAAAAGCCACACAGGGTGTCATATAACCTAAGGCCAGCTCTGATAGTATTTCACAAGCCTACAACAGAATAAAGAAAGGTAGGAGATGCAACAAAGCACTGGAACATAAGGATCCGATCTATTAACGAGACATATAAATAAATTACTGAATCACAAAACCTACAGGGAGGACAGCTGTTGGTCTGTGTGCTGAACTGTAGTCTGAGCCCACATGTATCGCTCTCTATCCCAGTGCTGAAAATAGAAGAAATGCAGGATCATAGGACCACAGTAATACACAGTCAACAGTAGTACTACTACCGTGTTTCCCTGAAAATAGACCTACCCCGAAAATAAGCCCTAGCTGCATTACATTAAAAAAAGGGAACACATTACCTAGCAGACATTGATTGGCCAATTCAGAAATCCACCTCCATAAAACGATGGTTGTGATTGGCTGAGCAATGGTCGACGAACCAATCAATGCAACATTGGTTCATCAAGCGCTGCATTGATTGGTTCTCGAGCGATACTCAGCCAATCTGAGCCATTTCTTCCCCCTAGGCAGAATTTATGAATTCCGTAACCAGGAAGTGATCTTTTGTGGACGGCGACGGACTGCAGAATGTGCCCTGGAGCTCTGGAGAGCAGCTGGAGGACCCGAGCCAAGCTTCATAGGTAAGTATAAAAGTAAGACCTAGTGCCTCTTGTGGGGCAAAAATTAATATAATACTGGGTTTTATTTTCGAGGAAACACAGTAGTAGTATTAGCGTTAGTCAGTACTGCTACCAAATGCCATACTATAACACCCCACATTATTCCTTTTACAGAAGTGGGGCAGGGATACGTCAGTATAAAGAGGCATGTCACCTATAAATTCAGTGTTACATTGGACTAGCATTTTTTTTTAAGAGGACTTGTTATGTCCTTAGGTTCGTAGGTCAGCTGTATAGCTTTGCAGCCACAGCCATGCTATTACACCTCTTATTTTCTTTGTACACCCCTGTCATTACCATGCAGAAATCACAATTAGATTCGGCTCCCGAAGTTCTGAATGTGTCAAGTGGACAGTTTCCTCTACTCACTGTCAATAAGTGATGTTAGTGGGCAGAGGATGCCTGACATCACACATTGATAGTGAGCAGAAAAGAGCACTAACTTGACAGGAGCCAAATCTAACACAGGTCACTGCAGAGAAAAGGGAGTGTCTGCGAAGAAAAGAGGAGTGGGTGGAGCTAGCTGCAAAATTAGCTCCACCAATCAAAGAATATGACAGGTCATCGTTAAAGGACACTAACTTTGCAGACTACTTCTGCTTATCTACCAGTTTGCGTTAGTCTTATTATTTCTGCAATATACTTGCATTAAAATTTGTGTTACTTTGCCACTGTAAATCACGTTTTAATTGACTGCCACTAAGGGTCACTCTTCAAGCTTCTCTGCAATCCACTCTCTGTCACTAAGTACAGGACTTCAGTAGTAACAGGGGAGGGGCTATCTTCACATACAGATCCCTGCACTTATAAGGCTGCAGTCTGACAGATCTACAAACACTGTGATAATGATCTCCACAATCTCTGCCTCTCCTGCTCTTAAGGCCAATTTACACGGAGCGATGATCGCTCAAAGATTGTTCAAACGACAGTTTGAGTGACAGCTTTGAGCGATCATTTTGCATAAACTATTAAGTAGCTACTTAACTACTTAAGAGCAATTAAGTGTGCAAATGAAGCCTTAGCTGAAAGCAGTTAATAGCCCGAGGGCTCTTATCTGCATTCAGTTCCTTTGTTCTCCAGAGGGAAACGATGCTATCAGCACTCCCCATGGAGAACTGCAGATAAGGCTGAACGACGATTTTTAGGTTGGACTGAATTTAACAATCAGCTAGCAGTGCATGAAAAGCGCACGATGGCCTCACGTTTAAATGCAACGATTATCGCTCAAATGATCGCTTTTTAACGATTTTTGAGCGATGATCACTCCATGTAAATGGGCCTTTACAGTGTGTGGGTGTTTGTTGTTGTGCACATCACACACACATTATAGTGGGTTTACTATCCATTTGGCCAGAATGTCTCAAAATACCTGATCGTCCTGGGAAAGCAGAAGGGCAGGCATTCAGAAAATGCCTTTCTACTAATCGGACCAGTAGCAGTGCAATGTAGCATGGGAAGTAAGGGCAAGGAAATCAGAACAGTGAACAACTGACAGACTTGCTATACTCCCCCCCACCTTCCTACTTGAAAGTAATTGCAAACAGCAGAGCAACAGAAAAATGGGGAAGACCGCCTGAAAATCAGAACTTACAGACATGAAACAGCAGTAATTGAGCAGCTAAGTAGAAACTAATGTATTTTAGAAAACTTGTTAAAAACTCAGGTACGTTTTAAAGTGGAAATTTAATATGCATTGATCCAAAGTAGTGATGCCAAAATTTCCCTGATTGTATCAGTTTTGTCAACTCAATAATCATTCCAGTGTATATCTAAGGGGGTGCTACACTCTCTTAAACTTAGCAGTGACTCTGCTGCTGTACAAAGCATCTGGGAGTGCTGTGTGTTAAAGGGGTTGTCCCGCGCCGAAACGGGGTTTTTTTTTTTCAATAGCCCCCCCGTTCGGCGCGAGACAAACCCGATGCATGTGTTAAAAAAAAAAACGGATAGTACTTACCCGAATCCCCGCGCTCCGGTGACTTCTTACTTACCTTGCGAAGATGGCCGCCGGGATCTTCACCCTCGGTGGACCGCAGGTCTTCTGTGCGGTCCATTGCCAATTCCAGCCTCCTGATTGGCTGGAATCGGCACACGTGACGGGGCGGAGCTACGAGGAGCAGCTCTCCAGCACGAGCAGCCCCATTCAACACGGAGAAGACCGGACTGCGCAAGCGCGTCTAATCAGGCGATTAGACGCTGAAAATTAGACGGCACCATGGAGACGAGGACGCCAGCAACGGAACAGGTAAGTGAATAACTTCTGTATGGCTCATAATTAATGCACAATGTACATTACAAAGTGCATTAATATGGCCATACAGAAGTGTATACCCCAACTTTGTTTCGCGGGACAACCCCTTTAAGCCCTGTCCTCTCTGGGAGGTGGAAGAGTGGAGGAAAACAGGAGACCACCGCTTCCCAACGCCGATCTTAAGAGCGTGATACAAGCACCTGATCGTTCCCCTGCGCGGGTCACAGCCATGGCTAGAACAGCACCATGTCTGAGGAAAACCATCAAGCATCTGGACTTATGAGACCGGTCTCAAATGGCTAAGTGTGCACACAGGTGACAGACCTTATGGACCATGATGGACGGACGTGACTAGTTATTATGGATTGATATGTAATGTTAAAAATAGGTACTGGTTATGCAGGGGGTTAATGATGGCCATGCACCACTTCACAGAGGTGTTATGTGTATAGAGAAATTCTGTGATGTTCCACATTTAGTGTGGCTGTATTTGGTGTATCATTTACACTTAGGCCACCGGCACAAGGGCGGATTTACATTGTGGGTTCCGCAGCAAATGTCGTCCATATACGTCCAAATACGCGACCCTGCGTACCTGTCAGTCGTCTTCTTTTTCTGTTTGCGGATGGTCCGGACGGCTCGTTGTCGGACATGCACAGTACACATTTTCCCACACTGTCCACGCGGAATCCACTCAAAAATAGAGGTGGCCTTATAGTACAGGGGGATTTAGGGTGGTTTCACACGTGCGAGAAAATCGCGTGATTTTCGCGTGATGCGAGAGTCAGTAAAAAAAGTAGATTATGAAACCTATGATTTACAATTGTTTCCTTCCCATCTGCAATGTTTTCACTCATGTGATATTCAGAGAGCGAAAAATCACGGCATGCTCTATCTTTCTGAAGGGTGCGATTTTTGTTTTTATATCTCTCATGTTTCCCTATGGAGCGTCATTTTTATCGCATCGCAATGCAACAAACTTGTGATGCGATTTTACCATTAGAAAGTCCTATTGACTTTCACAAAAAAATAGCAGTAAAATCATGTGAGAAAATCACGAGCCGCATTGATGATTTTGCGAGAAAAAGCAGTGCTAAAACTCAAAAATCATGGAGCTTTTTTCACGGAAAAATCGCGATCGCCAGTGTGAAACTAGCCTTATAGTGCAATAAGGCCGCAATATTAGAGTTTGCAGCGGTCCTTCTGAAATTAAGTAGGCAGAGTTAAAATGATGATGGACAGTTTTATGAGAGATTAAACGCCTTGCCAGACCGAGATTGAGACATAGCATTATCATGAAATTCTACTGCAGATGTGTGCAGAGGTGCTGGCCGGCGTGTGTTTCATGTGCGTCAGAGGATCGTGACCCCCACAGTGACCCCAGTAGTAATAGTGTTCCCACAGTGCTCTCAGTAGTAATAATGACCCCCTCAGTAATATTAACCACAGAGTAATAATATTAACCCCAGAGTATTAATATTACCCCCTCAGTAGCCACAGTAATAATAGCTCACAACCCATACTGGTGTATCTCATCTCCACCACAAGTATGGGTGGAGACCTAGTGATGGGCTGTATACGCCCAGAGTACGCCCAGCAGCTACTGATTGGCTGGCTTGTGCAAGGTCCTAGCAGCGTGGGAAATGAGTTTTGCCTGGGATGGAGGCTTAGGGTTAGTTTCAGTGTTAGGTTCCTGCACACTTGCGTTTATCTTGCGTGGTTTTTTTTCATGCGATATCGCTGCGTTTTTTTCACACGATTGTCAATTGTACTTTCTAATGTTAAAAACACATAACACAAAAATTGCAAAGCCCCAACTTGCAATGCGCTTTTAACATTAGAAGGTCCCATTGACAATCGCGTGAAAAAAACGCAGAGATATCGCGTGACAAAAGCGGTCAAGAAAAACGCAAGTGTGCAGGAGCCCTTAGGCTTACATTACTAGCAGTAAATGCGGCAGTAACATGGAAGCATTTACAGGTAATAATGTAAGCCCAACAGTGAAACTAATCCTAACCCTAACCCTCCATCCCAGGCAAATGTCACTGCCCACACTGCTAGGAGCTTGGCGGATGTGTCACCTCATTTCCCCGGCAGCGCAGCAGGAGCATACACTCATTAGGGCACCACCGGCAACTATGACAGGTGCATTCGGAAGCACAAATGTCATGACACCGGTGAGTACAGGAGTCACTGCCGAGCTCTAAGTGCCGTGGCGGGGAGAGTCAAAGGGGGGTCCCAAGCAGACACTCACATGGCAGTCCGCCGGGAAGCATGAGAGGGACAGCGCAGATGGGACAGCGACGGCAGGGAGATTAACAGCTGGTAACAGAGACAGAAGGGTGGTAGGAGAGATGACCGCCGGGGCAAGTAACCCTTCATCCATGAAAAAACTCCAGCACCGCGCTGCTAGGACCTTCATGCAGCCAGACAATCAGTAGCTGCTGGGCGTACACTGGCCATATACAACCCATCACTAGGTCTCCACCCACAGTTGTGGTGGAGACAAGATACACCAGTACCACCTTCTGCTTGCTGTCAACACCACTCCTCCTTTGCTCGACGCTGATCTCGGGTGTACATTGACATCAGTGAGTGAGCCCAAAACGCTTCCTCCCTTCTCCTCTCCTGTGGTACTGAGGAGGAGATGACTCAGGGGGGGAAGGATTCCGGGTACACACTGACATTAGAGTGTGCACCAGGATCAGCGTTGCAGCGTGATTACTGGCTGGGAGCTACAGCACCCCAGCCCGTAATCACTACAGTGGTGAGCTACCGTCGGCGTGTGTGTCATAGATTCGAGGTCCACATTAAATGAAGCGGCAGGCTGGATTCCACCTGCGGCCCTTGTATTTGACACATGTGACTTAGTGGGAGTAAATTTGCTGGTGATATATACCACCTCTCCGTATATCCCTCTGAAGTATGAATATGAACAGGGCCCTGGTTATGATAACCAGAAAGGGATCCACATATTATGTTATTCTCCTGTTGCTTAAGCTGCATCAAATCCAAACATAAATTAAAGTAAGAAACCAAGTAACTAAATGAAAGAAAAATAGGGGGAGAAGGTGGAGGTAATATATTACCCAAGAATGAGGAAGATCCGAAGATATGGACCACTAGTCATGAACAGGGATAGTCTATTGGGTGCTTGCATAGATGGAGTCATAAAATCATAGAATGGTAGAGTTGGAAGGGACCTCCAGGGTCATCTGGTCCAACCCCCTGCTCAATGCAGAATTCACTAAATCATCCCAGACAGATATTTGTCCAGCCTTTGTTTGAAGACTTCCACTGAAAGAGAACTCACCACCTCCCGTGGTAACCTGTTCCACTCATTTGTGTCTTCTCCCTTTCAGTTTGACCGGATTGCTTCTTCACTTTCCTTGTGCACATGAGAATAGGGCTGATCCCTATGCACCATGACAGCCCTTCAGATATTTGTAGACAGCTATTAAGTCTCCTCTCAGCCTTCTTTTTTGCAAGCTAAACATTCCCAGATCCTTTAACCGTTCCTCATAGGACATGATTTGCAGACCGCTCACCATCCTGGTAGCTCTTCTCTGAACTTGCTCCAGTTTGTCTATGTCTTTTTTAAAGTGAGGTGCCAAGAACTGGACACAGTATTCCAGGTGAGGTCTGACTAAGGAAGAGTAGAAGGGGATAATGACCTCACGTGATCTAGACTCTATGCTTCTCTTAATACAGAATTGTGTTTGCCTTTTTTGCTGCTGCATCACATTGTTGACTCATTTTCAGTCTATGATCGATTAGTATACCCAAGTGTTTTTCACATGTGCTGCTTAGCCCAATTCCTCCCATTCTGTATGTGCGTCAGGGATTGTCCGGATGCTTTGGGGTACAGCGTTCCAGAGGATCGGTGCTGCTTTAGAGAAGTTATGTAGGCGAGCATGTGAGGTTCATATTAGAGGGGTGTTTAGTCTGAGTGTCTTAGCAGAGCGAGAGCACGGGCTGGGTGATGTATGGATAGGAGGAAAGCGATATACATAGGTGCGGTGCGGTGGAGAGCATTGTGGGTGAGGGTGATCAGTTTGAATTGAGTTCTGTAGTGTATGGGCAGCCAGTGCAACGACTGGCATAGTGCAGAGGCATCTGAAAAGTGGCTAGATGAGTCTAGCTGCCGCAGTTAGTATGGATTACAGAGGGGAGAGTCTGGTGTGGGAAAGACCAATGAACAGCAAGTTGCAATAGTCGAGTCAGGGATGGATGAGGGAAACAGCAGTGTCTTTAGCATGTCCGTGGTGAGGAACAGCCAAAATATTCCTGAGGTGCAGGTGACATGTTCGGGGCAGAGATTGGATATGGGGGTAAAGGAGATGTCAGAATGCAATGTGACCCCAAGGCAGCGGGCGTACTGTCTGGGGGTTATGATAGTGCCAGATACTGTAAAATTACCGGAAGGCCTAGTCTGGGCTTTGGGAAATATATTAAAAGATCATCTGCAAAAAGGGATAGTTTATGTTCATGTTTATGATAAGGGGCACCCCTACCTCGTTCATTCCTGATTCCTGAGCATGAAGCAGGGTGACAGACTGAGGATCGCAATTTAACAGAAGTGATGCGAGACGTTTTTGAATGAAGAATGCCTCCATCCATGTGATAAGCTTACGTTGGCAAGCGCAACATCAGGCCGAGAAATTTGTCCTTACAATTTTTTGAAAATGGAGAGGAAAAAAACAAAAACAGAAATGAAAGAAAGTGGTGGTCCTTTAAGGCTTCTCTCACACAGGGCATTTGCAAAAACGCAGCGTTTTTCAACGTTGCGTTTACAGCGTTTTCAGCTGTGTTTTCAGCACAGCTCATTCATTTCAATGGGAGACATGTAGCTGAAAACGCTCAAGAATAGAACATGCAGCACTTTCAGAAACGCAGCGTTTTCAGCCTTGTGTGAGCAGCCCCATTGAAATGAATGGGAGCCTTGTACAGCGTTTAGCACAGCGCTGAAAACGCAGCAAAAATGCCTGTGTGAGGGAGGCGAAAAGGTGAAGGATCCTGACTAGAGATGAGCGAGTATACTTGCTAAGGCACATTACTCGAGCGAGTAGTGCCTTGGCCGAGTATCTCCCCGCTCGTCTCTAAAGATTCGGGGGCCGGCGCGGGTGACAGGTGAGTTGCGGCGGGGAGCTGGGGGGGGAGCGGGCGGGAGAGAGGGAGATCTCCCCTCCGTTCCTCCCTGCTCTCCCCCGCTGCTCCCCGCCCCCCTGCCGGCCCCCGAATCTTTAGAGACGAGCGGGGAGATATTCGGCTAAGGCACTACTCGCTCGAGTAATGTGCCTTAGCGAGTATACTCGCTCATCTCTAATCCTGACCCATGAGTTTACAAATGCAATCACAGTTTACCTTAACCCAAAGTGTTTTGTGCTTTGTCATTTCTTCAGTTTTTAAGGTCACTTAACTCTCAATTTGCAAATGCAGAGTCTCAGAAGAGCAGAAGTGAGCAACAGCATGTTATCGATGCCAAACTGGTGGATTTTATGGATAATTGGACGCCTTTAACCCCTGTAGAACTCAGCCAATATTGGCATTAAGAGCGCGGCAGATACTTGTATCATTTTTTTTTCTTGACATTTTAAGTTTATTTTAACAACTTTAACATTTTCCGTCTCCCTTGGGCCCTTTTACTTTTGCTTACCATTGTATTACAGTGCATTATTGCCTGTCAGGACTTATTAGGCCATGCCCAGGGGCATAGCTGAGGGGGCCACATGACCCCTAATAGGCAATCGGTGAGTCCATGATTGGGCTCTGGGGAGCTGGCAGCGGGGCGTAAAAAAGGGAGTCTTCTCACTTTATTAAGACTCTATAGATGCAGGAACTGCACCATCCAAAGGCTATTTCTTACAAGCGTATTTTCAGCATATATGACGTCCGAGTTTACAAGTGACTAATAGACACACAGATTGCAGAGTGCACTATTCTGATCCAATATTTGACTTGTCTATTCAAGTCAATGGGGACACAAAAAATGGACTGCACTCGTATTTCCTGGATCTGTTGCCAAGAGATGAAGAAAAATATGAATTGAGGCATGTATCAGTTTAATTTGTGGATATGAAAAACAGGTGACAAACAGAAATAATTTAGAAAAAAAACGCATACGAACATCATACAGAACGAGTCAAGAAGAAAAATGACATACCCCCATATGGAATAACCCATACTTACCAGAAATCAAAAAACTACAAGGATTCCAAGGGTGGAAGGACAGGGGAGTTAGGAGAATGGTCCAGATAATGGAGGGGGGAGAGCTGAAAACCCTTGAGCAACTAAAACAGAACTACGACATCCCCAATAGTGACTTCTATAAATATTTGCAGCTCAGACACGCCATACAAGCAGAAAAGAACTCGGAAGAAATAACAGTGACAACGAATATAGTAGCAGACATAATAGGGACGGCCACCACCACAGCGGGGAAAATATCTGTAATATACTCCCACATACAGGACACGGTTAACACACGCAACACGATACTAACAAAAGCAAAATGGGAAGCAGATATAGGGCCCATTGAGGAGTCGCACTGGGAGGAAATCCTACAAATGACACCGAAACTATCTCTGAGCGAGTCACACAGAGTCTCGCAAATATTCCTAATACACAGAGTGTACCGCACCCCGGCATTCTTGTATAATATAGGAAAAAGAACCTCTCCGATATGTGCAAGGTGCAAAACCCACACGGCGGACCTAATCCACATGCTATGGAGATGTCCGAAATTGCATAGATATTGGGTGAAAATAAGAAACGCAATAAACGCGGCATTTGGTATACGTATGGACTTTACACCATACGTGTGCATTCTGGGATACACACAAGACCTACCGTTAGATGACCATGAAAAACTGGCGGTATCCAGATTATTGTACATAGCTAGAAAAACAATAGCACAGCGGTGGACGGATGAAGAACCACCTACGCTGGGAGAATTCAAAAACAAGGTCAACCAAATTTTACCGTGGGAGAGGAGCATATACACTAAACGCAAGACCAGCCAAAAATACCAGGATATATGGCTAAGATGGATACATGCCCAGAGCCAAACAAATGATGGTGGACCAGACACACGGGGAGTGGGATGGTGAGCCGTGTGGGGAGGCACCTGTAAACCGGGGACTTGATGTGTAAATTTAAAAAATCATAAAGAAACACGTATTTGGTACATATAAAGTTTATTAAGCAATGCAGAGCTAAGTACAAGTTTGTTATGCTGTAAAATAAAGTGGAGAGGTTTAATGCGGTAGGACGGGATAGGAGGGATTAGAGAGAGAGACCAGACAATGGATAGAAGGTAGATGGCTGCCCCTTGCAAGCAGCAAAAACAACTATCCCTGAACCAAAAAAGAAGACAGAAAGAAGACAAGCAACATGGAGATTAAAGAATACATGTACACCATAGGAACTGATACTATCATTTATGTTGAAGGACTGTGAACGCACAAAGACGATACATTTAAAGGACTGAAAGTTGAGAGAGAGATCTAAGGGGGGGGGAGGGGGGGAAACCAGTTGTATATTAAAATGTTACAAGGATATGTAAAAAAGTGGAAAAGTTTAATAAAAAAATACTTTTAAAGGGGTTGTCCCGCGCCGAAACGGGGTTTTTTTTTTTTAAACCCCCCCCCCGTTTGGCGCGAGACAACCCCGATGCAGGGGTTAAAAAAACCACCCGCACAGCGCTTACCTGAATCCCGGCGGTCCGGCGTCTTCATACTCACCTGCTGAAGATGGCCGCCGGGATCCTCTGTCTTCATGGACCGCAGGGCTTCTGTGCGGTCCATTGCCGATTCCAGCCTCCTGATTGGCTGGAATCGGCACGTGACGGGGCGGAGCTACACGGAGCCCCATAGAGAAGAGGAGAAGACCCAGACTGCGCAAGCACGGCTAATTTGGCCATCGGAGGGCGAAAATTAGTCGGCACCATGGAGACGAGGACGCCAGCAACGGAGCAGGTAAGTATAAAACTTTTTATAACTTCTGTATGGCTCATAATTAATGCACAATGTACATTACAAAGTGCATTATTATGGCCATGCAGAAGTGTATAGACCCACTTGCTGCCTTGGGACAACCCCTTTAATTAAAAAAAAGAAGAAAAATGACACTCCATAACATTTTGATCAAAATATATGAGCCCATCTGCCGTGTCAAGGAGACGTGTCTCTATACTGACAGACGCACCTTTTGGGGGGCCTAAGGGCTTGAACAGAGGAGTGTGTGCGCAAATACGCTCGCTGCTACGCAACGTCTTTGTGCAAGTAAAAAGTCTTCACTATTTTTTACAGTTCAAACTCTGCGCTGGGTAAAGAACTGGCTAAGAGATAGAAAGCAGAGGGTGGTAATAAATGGTTTGTACTCTGATTGGGCCCCCGTCGCTAGCGGGGTGCCACAGGGTTCAGTATTGGGCCCATTCTGTTCAATATATTTATCAATGACTTGATAGAGGGACTGCACAGTAAAATATCGATATTTGCAGATGATGAAATTATACAAGATAATCAATACAACGAAGGACAAGGTACGGCCGCAAATGGACCGAGATAAGCTGGGGACTTTGCAGAAAAATGGCAAATGAAGTTCAATGTTGATAAATGTAAGGTTCTGCACATGGACAGGAGAAACATATGTTACCAATATACACTGAATGGGGTATTGCTAGGGAAAAGTGATATGGAAAAAGACCTGCGGGTACTAGTGGACTGTAGATTAAACTGGAGTAACCAATGCCAGTCAGCTGCTGCAAAAGCTAATAAAGTCTTGGGGTGCATTAAAAGAGGTATAGGGGCGAGGGACAAGAACATTATTCTTCCATTATATAAGGCCTCACATGCAATACTGTGTACAGTTCTGGACACCGGTGCTCATGACACAGGAAGGCCAGAGTACTCTTTTCCTGCGGCCACCCCACAGGAAATAATGACAACAACATCTAGTTTTGGATAAAGTGGCCACAGCAGGCAATTTATTAATGTACAAGATATTACAATCATTTTTTAACCCATATGAGGGGGAGTCCTTGGAGCCACAAAAATATGGTGCTAAACATTTCACAACCACGAACACTGCCACCACCATACCAACAGGCTCAGGGGCACCACAAGCCGCCCTCGGGTGGCTACCACTACTGTAACTTACGATCGGAGAGGGTTACTGCCCCCCCCCCTCCCCGCCACACACTAGCCAAGTCTCACAGCACCAGACACCAGTAAAATTAACAAAGGAGGGAGTTTTAGCAGGTAAGACTGTGCCCACCCAACTCCCCCCAACCAATTTCAACTGACTTCAAGGACCCCCCCACCCACCACAGCCAGCACGGCTTAAACTTAAGCCTGTGCTGCCCCAAATAAAAGCAGCCCCCGTTCTATCCCCTCCTGAACTGCCAAGGCCCACATGTCGATGCCTACATCGTTCATATGTACCCCATCATCTTGCCAAAACTCACCAACACCTTTCTTCAAATCTACATGCCTAACACTAACCACCCTGTTCTTAGTAAAAACCCTTGAGACATGCCTATTAAGCCTCACACGCACCCAATTCATCTGCTGCAATGATCTGACTAGCCGCCAACGCTTATGCTGAATAATCTCTGACCAGACTATCACCATTTTTGGGAAAAGGCTGCAAAGCTGCAAGACATCGTATTGGATATCCATCTTAATTTGCTTTCCAGTTGGCTCCTTAGATCATTTTCCCCCACGTGCAAAACATCTGGACTCCTATCCATCCCTACAAATCGATCTACCTCCCTCAAAACCTGACACCACCATCAACCCCTCTGATACCCAGCCAGCGAACAACCGCTACCTCTTTCCTAAAATCCAGCTGCCTCCCATTCAGATGCTCTTTTGCCCTTTCTCCAGCACAGTACACATAGGAGTGGACCAAGGCCACGCCAAGGCTGGAACATTCCGACCTGTAGGGGCAGAAACAAAAACCATGCATGACTTCACAGTCCACCCTCCATTTAAATAACACAACCCAAATTTAAATTAAAAGAGAAACCAGCATGCCTCTCCACTAGACCCCAACTTTACCCTACCTACTCTATAGACCTCTCAATCCGGGCGAACATACAGTCGATATTGCCTCGACTCCCACCTACCTATTCTCTTCACTACCCCGGGGCCAAGCCCCACCCAGCCACCTCCATCGCGGCACCAATCCTAAATGAATGAGACGCGTAACCACTAGAACCAACTCCACTAGTACCTTCTTAAACACCCTGTTAAACTGGAACTTTGACAAGAACGACCCATCTTGATGCCGAAACAACAGACCACCTTTTGCAACCCACAAACCCCTATACTTCGTAAGACCACACCAGGCACATCCTCGCCCTCGGTACCTCAGACCATAACACCTTTCATCCCTTACCCAACTGGTCTGTCTTAGACCGATGCAACCAAATCTCCAAGCTACAACCCGGCAAATTCATATCTGTCACCTCCAAACCACCAGCAATCTCCTTACTGGGTGAAACCAACTTCCCTAGCCTAAAAGCCCCCAAAAAAGGGCCATGCAAACACACAACAAAACGAACAGTTCCTCCCCAAAATCTCTAGCCCACAACTCCCATTGTTCCCATGCTGCCTCTTTTTCCATCCATGTACTCCGTGCCAACGAATACTCAGTTAACTTTGTCGCCACACATTGACCACCTTCCAAAGCTCTAGCGGACAAAGCCAGCCTCTGATTCCGGCGCCAAAGCACAAAAACAATTCCACTGGAAATGAGAAAGAGCATCTGCTATACCATTGTCCACTCCCAAAACATGGACTGCCACCACCCAAGCATTCATAGACAAGCATCCTAGCACCAAATGCCGTAACAAATCGACCATCGTCTGTGAACAGGCTGTTACACCGTTGACAGCCTGAACCACCACCAAATTGTCGCAATGGAAACTCCCTTTCTTATTCCTGAACCACTCCCCCCAAAGTGACACTGCCACCACAATTAGAAAGAACTCAAACAAACAAATTTTTTTCTACTACCCCTGCCAAAATAGCAAACGCCTGTAGCCAATTGGCAAACATATGAGGTATCTGCCTCACATATGAGGTATCTGCCTACAACACTTTTTCTCCTAGTCTTCCTTCTTAGTCTCCATCCTTTTTCTCTTTGCCAAGTTTAACTTCTCCAACAGCAATAATGAAAAGATCTCGACGTACTCTTCTTTCCATATCTTCTCCCGTACCTCCTTTTTAAATGCGGCCCAAGGGGATCCTCAAAACAGACATACACCTTCCTTTCTAACCGCACCAACTCCCCATCCTTTTACATCTGAACCGCTACCGTCACTCCCCCTGCACGCTGCACCCTCTCCAGGTCAACGCCTCTCTCGTACTAACACCCGCATCACTCCTGATCCCCTGTGTAACCCACGCCAACACTGTAAACGGAAACGCCAATCCGGTCCCCATCCTCCGCTCACACTGCTGTTAAAACTCCTTTACATTCCCCAACAACGTCCTTAACTCTCCCCCACGCTCACCAACCTTCCGCATTACAGATTGAAGAAAAGAAAAGGCGCCGCTGCTGTTATGGTCAGATTCCGCACAATTCATTGAGTGGCTATAATTGGTTCATCAAGCACTGGCTCTGATTGGCTAAGCTGCGGCGCTCAAGAACCAATCACGGCAGTGCTTCCTGGAGGCGGGGATTTTGAACCTCCAAACCAGGAAGCGCTGAGGGAAAACTTCAAGCAAGTCTTCCATTGCTCCAGAGGAGACGCGGGGAGCTAACAGCGCCTGTTAGGTGATGTATTCTTTTTTCTAAGGCAGCTAGGGCTTATTTTATTGCTTGTACAGTAGAATTTCCTACTGTAAAAGTTGCCTCACACCACACGAAAACCGCGTTTTCGTGCAGTGTGATGCAACACATAGGAAGCCTCCATAAGGAAACTTGGGCTACAAAACCTCGCAAATATTTACCAAGCTGCAATTTTTTTATTTTATTTTTTTCTTCACAATGTAGCAGGCTACAAAACAACGGTAGTGTGAAGAAACCCATTGGAAAGCATGGGCTTCACATAGTGCGATTTGTAGCACTGCTGCATTGCAAGTAAATCGCACGTTTTTGTCGCCCGTTTGAAAGTAGCCTTAATCCCTGCCATCACCATGACGTACCCGTGCACATTAAAGTAAGCACTGTAAATGACGTCATAGAGTACTAAGGGGTTAAAATATAGGACACTATGAAATACTACATGATGAACACTAAATGATACATATTGATATCTATAGTATATTATTTACATACATATATATATATATATATATATATATATATATATATATATATATATACACATTTATACACACATATTTCCCTATTTATGAGGGTTGATGCTAACATTCCCAGGCACCCTGCAGTGGCCTCTGGAGGTGACGCCAGTAAATATAATTGACATTTTGGTATTTTTCCTTTAATGAAATAAGTTACAAAGTTTAATTATATTTACTCTGGTTCCACTTTATTCTGCCAGACAGCAAAACAGCAGAGAAATTGATGCTTCAAAGACAGGTCCAGATTTCCATTAGTAACTTTGACATGGAAAATGACTCGTTGGGTGAGTTTGAACCCATTTGTAACATGTAATAAAACAGCCTGGAAAACAATCTATTTGTGCAAAAAATACATAACAAAATTTAAAGGAAGCCCGTCAGCCCATTTTACCCCATAAATCTATGCTAGCCACACACACGCCCAATTATACTTTATTTTTCTTATTTGCACTGTTGCTTGGGCTCCGAAATCACTGTTTTCCTGCAATGCAAATTAAGTGCGAGCTGTCCGATGGACGTTCACACACCGAGGGTGCATTTACATGGGTGATTTTACTGCAAGATTTCTGTGTGTCGTAAGATGCACAAGAATCTCACGGGAAAAGAACCCATTATGTTCAATCAGTGCAATTATTGTCTCACAGTTCTGCAAGAATCGCCCATTCTTTCCTACGTGCGGGAAAAGGAGGGCAGGACCTATTGTCACGCTATTTTTTTGGCACAGTTTGAACGTCCGGCGAGGGGAAAAAAAACTTATTCTTGCGCAACTACGCTCTGTATCAGTAAGCGAAGTTGCGCATACGGCTGCCTGAAACCGCCCAAGTTTCTTGGACCAATATTGCCCTTGCTCATGTAAATGCACCCTGAGACTGTTCCACGCACTTTTATCCTAAATCGCGCCCCTGTCTAGTTACTGACATTTATAGCAACCTTGGAACGCACAACGTAGGAGATGTCCGTCATTAGGCAAGAGAGGGAAGGGCCCATCTGATGGTTCACATTTTCTTTGCATACCAGCAAACCGCGGATTCCGAGGAGCAGTGTGAGTAATGCTTAAACAATCGTATGCGTAAATACGTTTGCCGCAACGGAGCGTATTGAACTAGGTTTGGAGATGGTCCTAAACAGGCTGATACGCACTGGCTGGCGCATATTACTGTAATTTCTGCACTCAAAATGCCAGTTCCCATGTGCGCGGGTTACTCCCCGTCCGTGGAATAGAATGGCAATTTAATGCCGAATTAGGGCAAGACTCCTTTTTCCCTTTAAATCCGTTTTCCTCCCTTTTTTACGCTGCTGTAGACCTCTAACACGGCAAGGCGTATATTCTCACGCGCAGATTTTTTGCTCTCGAGAAATACGCTGATGAGAACGAAGCCACTGAAATGAATGGCTTCGCCTCGTTACGTTTTATGGGCGTGGATTGCAGGCTTCTTCAGACAGACGCATGCGCAAATACGCTCGCCGCTATGTTGTGTATTTTCGCATGGACCAGTCTAGAGTCTTTGTATTTTTTAACTGTTTAACTTAGCGCTATTGCGCGGGTTAAAAAAAAGCTGAAAAATAGGTCCTTCCCTATCTTTTTTTGCACATATAATAACTACATGAGAGAAAGATAGGACAAAGCGTAGTTTTTCTTGTGTATAGTAATATCATGCGTGAATCATGCTTGTAAAGCAGTAGCTTCGTTTCGTTACGTTTCGCGGACCGTCTGAGGAAACCCTAAGGCAAACTGGCAAGCGCAATATGGAGACGTGAATCCCGCCCCTATATCCTGCTCTGCGCCATGTGAATTCCCCCTAGGATGCGAGGCATGCTCATGTCAAAACAGCCTCACATCACTCTGGGGAAGAAGTAATCCTCCGCCATGGCTGTCAGCCGCACCAGAAGATCGCGGGGTTTCTCCTACTGTTTTCAATGGGAGACCTTGTGATGCTGCCGCCGGCCCCATTGGAAGCAATAGGCAATGAGAGATCACGCAGAAAGATAGAACATGCTACGTTTTGTTTCCTGCATCGCATCGCAGTGCGATGCAGGAAAACATCGTTCATGTGTATGCCCTATTCAAAAAAATGGAGTTCATATTTGTGCATCGCGCAACAAATCTTGCGCGCTTTTTTCTCACCAGTGCGAAGGCAGCCTGGGTTCATGTCCACGAGCGCATGCGTAAAACAGCGTGGGTCTCCTGCACCGTTTTACACATACGGGGCCCTTTCGCTCTGCCAGCAGAGAACCGGCAGAGCCCGGGTATCAGCCGGGTATGCACTGCGCATGACCAGGAATCTGATGTCACGAACATGCGCAGTGTGATGTGTTTTTTTTTTCAACACCGGGAGGGCTCCGTACCATACGCAAATAGTGCATGCTGCGATTTATTTCTCTGCTGTATGAAAACACTGTGTCCACACGTTGGTGTCCATGGAAGAATGAAAGTCCATTGACTTTCATTGCCTCCATTTACGTGTGATATGCGGTGAAAAAACGCCCGTGGACATTAGCCCTTAGGACTCCTACCCACTTATGTTTTTTTAACGCAAATGTCAATGGGGCTTTCTAATGTTAAAAAAAATTGCACAAAAATCGCAAAGCACAAACTTGCAATACGTTTTTAATAGAGATGAGCGAACATACTCGCTAAGGGGAATTGCTCGATGGAGCATTGCCCTTAGCGAGTACCTGCCCGCTCGGGAGCAAAGATTCGGCTGCCAGCGGCGGGCGGGGGAGAGCGGGGAGGAACGGAGGGGAGATCTCTCTCTCCCTCTCTCCCCCCCCCCCCTGCTTCTCCCTGCTCATGGCCGCAACTCACCTGCCACCCGCGCTGGCACCCAAACCTTTGCTCCCGAGCGGGGAGATACTCGCTAAGGACAATGCTCGATCGAGTAATTGTCCTTAGCGAGTATGCTCGCTCATCTCTAGTTTTTAACATTAGAAAGTTCCATTGACATTCACATTAAAAGAAACGCAAGTGGGTAGGATCCCTAAGGGCTCCTTCCCACGGACGGATTTCCACGGCGTAATTTGCGGCGGAAATCCACCAGGTTGCCCGTAGCTATTAGGTTCTATTGAACCTAATAGCTTAGTGCTCACAGTGCGGAATTCCACCGCGGAATTCTGCACCGTGAAATTACCCGACCTCACCCGCGACATGCTCTATTTGCCGCGGGTGTATGCGTGGACGGCTTCCATTGCAGTCAATGGAAGCCGTCCGTTCACGCTATCTTCCGCTGTAGCACAGCGGAAGATAGCGGGAAATCGCCTACCGCCGCCGCGTCATATCACGCGGCCGACCGCGTCATGTGACGCTGTGGGCGTGTCATGTGACGTGGCCGGCGTGTCACATGACGCTGCGGTGCGTCACACCGAAGCATCATGCGTGACCCAGGACACCGGATCCGCAGGTAAGTATGGGGTCTCTGGGGGGCTCCGTGACTGGCTCCGCCGCGGAATTCCGCGGCGGAGCCAGTCACGGCCGTGTGCAGCCAGCCTAAGGATACGGTCACACCTAAAATACGCATCAAAAGATTTCATTTCATTGCATCAAAAACCGCATTAAAATCTGCACCGGGGGTGAATTTTGATGCCGTTTTTTTACACGGTTTTGATGTGAATTTTACACTTATGGAAAATGTGCACTGCTTTGGCTGCATATAAATATACACTGAGGATACATAGCCAAGATTTACAATATTCATAGTACAGGATGTGACTATAACCAGCGGGGCTCGGCCTTCCCTACTTCAGCCAATGTCGTCCCTCAGTAGCCCTACCTCTTTATTTAAATACTATGACCAGAGTGGTTCCCTTGGCACTCAGGTGACACACCACCACCACCCCCTCACAGCAACACCTGGAGATGTGAACTAACAGTTTCTATTCACTGACAAAAAGGAGAAATCTTGAAAATGCTAAATAATACTAGAGTTTAGGACAGATATGTAATCTACACGTCACACGCTAATTATACTGCTGACATGTTTGGAAGTGAAATATTTATCTGCAGATGTGTACAGACAAAAAACATGGAGAAGACGGATGTTATATCAGCAAAGCTTTGTCTACAGTCTCCACTTAATGGCTGGAAGGAGACCCTCAACTACAAACAGGCTGGTCACATGATACTCAGTAGCCAATCAGAAGCCTAGATGAGCTCCCTTAGGAGAGCAGGGAGCTGAGGCAAAATGGTGAATGCGCTGAGGTAAATGGTGTCTGAGCTGAAGTAAAATGGTGACTGAGCTGAGGTAAATGACATCTGAGCTGAGATAAATGGTGTCAGAGAAAAAATGGTGCTGAGCTGAGGTAAATGACATCTGAGCTGAGATAAATGGTGTCAGAGAAAAAATGGTGCTGAGCTGAGGTAAATGGCAACTGAGCTGAGCTAAATGGCGACTGAGCTGGGCTAAATGGCGACTGAGCTGGGCTAAATGGCGACTGAGCTGGACTAAATGGCGACTGAGCTGGGCTAAATGGCGTCTGAGCTGAGGTAAAATGGCGACTGAGCTGACGTAAATGGCGACTGAGCTGACGTAAATGGCGTCTGAGCTGAGGTTAAATGGCATCTGAGCTGAGGTAAAATGGCGACTGAGCTGAGGTAAATGGCGACTGAGCTGAGGTAAAATGGCGACTGAGCTGAGGTAAAATGGCGACTGAGCTGAGGTAAAATGGCGTCTGAGCTGAGGTAAATGGCGACTGAGCTGAGGTAAAATGGCGACTGAGCTGAGGTAAAATGGCGACTGAGCTGAGGTAAAATGGCGTCTGAGCTGAGGTAAATGGCGACTGAGCTGAGGTAAATGGCGACTGAGCTGAGGTAAAATAGCGATTGAGCTGCGGTAAAATGATGACTGAGCTGAGGTAAATGGTGTATGAGGGTAAATGGTGTATGAGGTAAAATGGTGTCTGGACTGAGGTTAAATGGCGTCTGAGCTGAGGTAAATGGTGTCTGAGCTGAGGTAAATGGCGTCTGAGCTGCGGTAAAATGGCGTCTGAGCTGCGGTAAAATGGCGTCTGAGCTGAGGTAAAATGGCGTCTGAGCTGAGGTAAAATGGCGTCTGAGCTGCGGTAAAATGGCGTCTGAGCTGCGGTAAAATGGCGTCTGAGCTGAGGTAAAATGGCGACTGAGCTGATGTAAATGGCGTCTGAGCTGATGTAAATGGCGTCTGAGCTGAGGTAAAATGGCGACTGAGCTGACGTAAATGGTGTATGAGCTGAGGTAAAATAACGATTGAGCTGCGGTAAAATGATGACTGAGCTGAGATAAATGGTGTCAGAGAAAAAATGGTGCTGAGCTGAGGTAAATGACATCTGAGCTGAGATAAATGGTGTCAGAGAAAAAATGGTGCTGAGCTGAGGTAAATGGCAACTGAGCTGAGCTAAATGGCGACTGAGCTGGGCTAAATGGCGACTGAGCTGGACTAAATGGCGACTGAGCTGGGCTAAATGGCGTCTGAGCTGAGGTAAAATGGCGACTGAGCTGACGTAAATGGCGACTGAGCTGACGTAAATGGCGTCTGAGCTGAGGTAAAATGGCGACTGAGCTGAGGTAAATGGCGACTGAGCTGAGGTAAAATGGCGACTGAGCTGAGGTAAAATGGCGACTGAGCTGAGGTAAAATGGCGTCTGAGCTGCGGTAAAATGGTGTCTGAGCTGCGGTAAAATGGCGTCTGAGCTGAGGTAAAATGGCGACTGAGCTGATGTAAATGGCGTCTGAGCTGATGTAAATGGCGTCTGAGCTGAGGTAAAATGGCGACTGAGCTGACGTAAATGGTGTATGAGCTGAGGTAAAATAACGATTGAGCTGCGGTAAAATGATGACAGCTGAGATAAATGGTGTCAGAGAAAAAATAGCGACTGAGCTGAGGTAAATAGCGACTGAGCTGAGGTAAAATGGCGTCTGAGCTGAGGTAAAATGGCGTCTGAGCTGAGGTAAAATGGCGTCTGAGCTGAGGTAAAATGGCGTCTGAGCTGAGGTAAATGGCGACTGAGCTGAGGTAAATGGCGACTAAGCTGAGGTAAATGGCGACTGAGCTGAAGTAAATGGCGACTGAGCTGAGGTAAAATAGCGATTGAGCTGCGGTAAAATGATGACTGAGCTGAGGTAAATGGTGTATGAGGTAAAATGGTGTCTGGACTGAGGTTAAATGGCGTCTGAGCTGAGGTAAATGGCGTCTGAGCTGAGGTAAAATGGCGTCTGAGCTGCGGTAAAATGGCGTCTGAGCTGCGGTAAAATGGCGTCTGAGCTGAGGTAAAATGGCGTCTGAGCTGATGAAAATGGCGACTGAGCTGACGTAAATGGTGTATGAGCTGATGTAAAATAACGATTGAGCTGCGGTAAAATGATGACTGAGCTGACGCAAATGGTGTATGAGGTAAAATGGCGTCTGGACTGAGGTAAAATGGCGTCTGAGCTGAGGTAAATGGCGTCTGAGCTGCGGTAAAATGGCGTCTGAGCTGCGGTAAAATGGCGTCTGAGCTGACGTAAATGGCGACTGAGCTGACGTAAATGGTGTATGAGCTGAGGTAAAATGGCGATTGAGCTGCGGTAAAATGGTGATTGAGCTGAGGTAAAATGGCGACTGAGCTGACGTAAATGGTGTATGAGCTGAGGTAAAATAACGATTGAGCTGAGGTAAATGGCGACTGAGCTGAGGTAAAATGGCGACTGAGCTGACGTAAATGGTGTATGAGCTGAGGTAAATGGTGTATGAGCTGAGGTAAATGGTGTATGAGCTGAGGTAAATGGTGTCTGAGCTGAGGTAAAATAACGATTGAGCTGAGGTAAAATGGTGATTGAGCTGAGGTAAAATGGCGACTGAGCTGACGTAAATGGTGTATGAGCTGAGGTAAATGGTGTCTGAGCTGAGGTAAAATAACGATTGAGCTGAGGTAAAATGGTGATTGAGCTGAGGTAAATGGCGACTGAGCTGAGGTAAAATGGTGATTGAGCTGAGGTAAATGGCGACTGAGCTGATGTAAAATGGCGACTGAGCTGACGTAAATGGTGTATGAGCTGAGGTAAATGGCGTCTGAGCTGATGTAAATGGTGTATGAGCTGAGGTAAATGGTGTATGAGCTGAGGTAAATGGTGTATGAGCTGAGGTAAATGGTGTATGAGCTGACGTAAATGGTGTATGAGCTGAGGTAAATGGTGTCTGAGCTGAGGTAAAATAACGATTGAGCTGAGGTAAAATGGTGATTGAGCTGAGGTAAATGGCGACTGAGCTGAGGTAAATGGCGACTGAGCTGAGGTAAAATGGCGACTGAGCTGAGGTAAAATGGTGTATGAGGTAAATGGCGTCTGAGCTGATGTAAATGGTGTCTGGGCTGATGTAAATGATGACAAAATGGTGACTGAGCTGAGGTAAAATAGTGAGGTAAAATGTTGATAGTTTGTGTACTTTTATCTTGAGGATTTGTATATTAATTCTTCATGTCTCTGACAGATTGCGTCGGCCATGCCAGTATGTCCCACAGCGGATGTGAGGAGGAGACGTAATGGGTAGGTAACAATTAACTGCGATTTCTTTAGTTTTTCTGAATAGAAAAGCCTCAAGTAACAACCCCCTCCCCCGCAGGCTACCTTCACACGGGCGAGCGCGATATTGCGCATTTTACCCTCGGATTGAAGGCGTTTGTCATGCAAAAACGCCTTGCTTCTCTGAAATTCCCGTCCTCCGGCGCTTGCTTTACGTGCGTCAGGGAATTAGCAAGTGCTTCCTATTGATTTCCATGGAAAACATCACATCGCACTCGTGTGCACATTACACGCCATGCGATGCGTTTGACTCTCCCATTGAATACAATGTGCGATACGTTCTGAGGGACTGGAAAAATTAGAACATGAAGCAATTTTTTTTTTTCTTTTTACCTCGCATCATCACTGAGAAGGAACAAAAATGCTGATGTGTATGACGATTCAAGAGAATGGAGTTCATATTCACACAAGTTTTATGCTCTTGCAACGCCCAAAACTCGCCCTTAGGGCGCCCACCCACTGGCAATTTTTTTTCCTTTGCGTTTTGCGTTTTTTCTCAAGAGCAATTAGAATTGAATGTACTCCTGTCCACTTGCGGTTTTTTTTTCAGTCTGTTGCAATTTTTAACATAGGAACTGTCAGTTGCATATGTGTCCTTATTTTTCTCTTAATGCACCCATGAATGTCAATGGAAATTAACGGAAAAGGCACGAAAAAGCCGCGAAAAACGCACGGAAAACGCGCGGAAAACGCTGTGTTTTTCACGCACGAAAATCGCAAACGCCAGTGGGTGGGCGCCCTAAGGCTGGATTCACACGAACGTATATCGACTCGGTTTTCAGGCTGAGCCGATATACGTTGTCCTCATCTGCAGGGGGGGGGGATGGAAGAGCCAGGAGCAGGAACTGAGCTCCCGCACCCTCTCTGCCTCCTGTCCGCCCCTCTGCACTATTTGCAATGGGGAGAGGCGGGATGGGGGCGGGATTAATTATCGCCACTTAGACCCGCCTCCTTTCATTGCAAATAGTGCAGAGGGGTGGAGAGGGGGCGGGAGCTCAGTTCCTGCTCCTGGCTCTTCCATCCTCCCCCCCCCCCCCTCTGCAGATGAGGACCCTGTATATCGGCTCGGCCTGAAAACTGAGCCGATATACGTTCGTGTGAATCCAGCCTCATGTGAATGTAGCCTCATTCAGCATTTTGTGTTAAATTATGCCGCTGTGATGCAAATACAAATTCACCAGAAATTATATTTTTGGTACATGCTTCTGCTGTGTTCTGGCATCCATTGGGTATAGTCCCAACATAACGGTTGCCGTCAGAAGTGTACCTTGAAGCTTCTGGGCCCTAATGCAAAATCTATAAAAGGGCCCCCAACTATAATGCTTCACACATAATACCGGGCTCCATGCATGCAGAGGAGAGCTTTTATGGGCCCCCTAAGGCTCTTTGGCCTGGGTACAACCGCATTCTCTGCATCCCCTATAGTTACGCCCCTGGTTGCCGTGCAGTTGGATTGCACAGTGGCTGAAAGCTCTGCCATGTTACAGGCCCATGTGGCTAGCTTCCTTAGGGCTTTTTCGCACGAGTGTACATTGGCCGGCCGTGAGAACGCTACCATTTGATGCATTGGATTCCAATGCATCAGATCATACAGGTGTATTCCAGCGGTGAAGGATAGTACTGGAACTATTTTCCTGGCTGGACTACGGCTGCTGCTATAGACTATGGGAGCCAATGACAGCAGCCGGAGAAAGGCCTCCTCTCCGCCTCTTGCCACTGTTTACAATGGGAGGGGCGGAGCTAAGCTCCACCCAGTCCCATCCCCTCCCATTGCTGGCTGCAGATAAGGGGTGGGATCTTGGCTCCACCCCCTTTCATTGCAAACAGCCAGAGGGGAGGAAAGAGGAGATGATTCGGCAAGGGGGAGACAGTTAGCAGAGGTACGTCGAGCCCATGCATCACACGGTAGCATATATCGGTCGGCCATGAAAACATCGGGCAATATACGCTCATGTGAATAAGCCCTTAGACAAATTTATGGCTAGCCTACATAAGCACCAGTAGTTTGCATAAAAAAATTTCGCAAATGTTTAATAAAGTTGGTGCATTTTACGACTCCTCTTAGCCACGCCCCTTCTAAACGATGTGTCAAAAGTTGTTCATTTGTTGTGTTGAGCGATTATTAAAATAATGGGATCGGGAGTGACCAAATCAATTTTAAAAAATGATTGTGAATCCGGACTCCCGATTAGGACTTCCATTAAAAGCAAAAGGAATAAGAATTTGGTTCTCTAATTTGGCCTCCAAAATGTTCCTTTAATAAGGGTGGCTTCACACAGATGTTTTTGCGCACATCATATACAGAGAATAGAACCCATTGATATTAATGGGTTTGTAAATATATCTTGATTTCGCACATGCCCAAGAAAAGAGGACCAAGGGTGCCCACAGAAGTCTATGGCAGGTGCGCAAATACTCGCTCAATGTGCTGCACAATTCCATGAAAAAAGGAACACATCTGCACCTCATAAGTAAATAGCCATTTGAATCAGAGTGTTTTGTGTTTGTCTTCTGAGCGCAAGTGAACATCCCCTGCATGTGTAAACAGTACATTAAAATGCGCTCCTACGCATGCAAATCAACCTTCTTCATAGCGCAAATACGTTATGCTGAAGCGTGCACATTTGCGCATGCGCTCCTGTGAAGGCGCCCTAACACTGCTGCCCTGCATTGGCGGGGCCCAAGGCTCAAAGCCCCATGAGGGTGCCTTCACACTTGTGATCATGATATCGCTGCGTTTTTTTAAAAAAAAGCAAATGCCAATAGGACTTTTTAATGTTAAAAGCACATTGCACAAAAATCACAAAGCACAAGCTTGCGATTTTTGTGCAATTTGTTTTTAACATTAGAAAGTCCTATTGACGTGCGCCTTAAAATACGCAGCGATATCGCGATCACAAGTCTGAGGGCAGCTTCAGACGACCTTATATCGGCTCGGTTTTCACGCCCAGCCGATATACGGTGTCTCTCTGTGCAGGGGGAGGAGGCTGGAACAGCTGGGAGCAGTGCACTCAGCTCCCGCCCCCTGCCACTATTTGCAATGGGAGGGGGTGGGACAAGGCGAAGCTAAGCCCCCCTCCAAAGAAAAACTTTGCTCCGCCCCTTCCCATTGCAAATAGTGACACGGGGCGGGAGCTCAGTGCACTGAAGGGGGGAGTTAGTAAAGTGAGAGGCAGAGGAAGATTGAATCGAGAGTGTTGCCATCTCTGTGAGTGAGGCAGTCTGAGAGTTGTGGTAGGCTGAGGGAGGAAGTAAGCGTTAAAAGCTGGGAGGCAGATGAGGAGCTGGGGTTGTTAGTAGGGTTATTGAAATCGCTAAGGATGAGGGTTGGTATTTCACAGGATTGGAAGTGGGGGAGCCAGTCGGCGAAGTGGTCTAGGAACAGGTGGGTGGGACCTGGGGGGCGGTAAATAACTGCGACACATAGGGACAGTGGGCGGAAGAGTCGTAGGGTATAGACTTTGAATGACTGGAAGGTGAGTGAGGGAGCCGAGGGAATGACCTGGAGGATACAGTTGGGCAAGAGGAGGATGCCTACGCCTGTTGTCTGATCTGAGGGTGTGGGAGAACTGCAGGCCATCATAGGACAATGCAGCAGGGGATGGAGAATCGGACTGCTGTATCCAGGTTTCGGTGAGGGCGAGCAGGTTGGTGGTGAAGAGGTCGTGGATGGTTGGGCATTTGGTGCATGCAGATTGGGAGTTCCATACGGCATATTTAAATGGGGCAGGGGGGGAGCATGGGCTAGTGGGGGATTGGAATAATCTCGCATTGCGGCCGCTTGTGATAAAAGTGCACAATTTTTTTTTATTGTGAAAGTCAATAGTTTTTTTCATGTTAAAACCGCATTGCATGAAAATCACAAGTTCGTGTGATGTGATGTGATAAACACGGAGGCTCCATATGGAAACATAAGAGATAAAAAATAGCACATCACAGAAAGATAGAGCATGCCGCGATGGGTTATTTTCACGCAACATAACATCAGTGAAAATATCGCTAATATGAAGGAACCCATAGGAAAGCATGGGTTTCACAAAGATACGTCTTCTTGTGCTGTCACATCCCGGGAAAATAGCTTGATTTTGTCTCCCGCGTGAAAGTGCCCTTATTTATGTGTGCGTATTTGTATGTGTATATATACCCTGTTTCCCTAAAAATAAGACCCACCCTGAAAATAAGACCTAGCACCATTTTTAAGTAGTGTCCAGGCAGCTATACATGTAAAAAAAGACCCTGTCTTATTTTCTGGGAAACATGTCAATACATATATACACACCTATTTATGCAATAGATGACGCTGCGCATCAATAGATTAATCTTTAGGGACATAAAAATAAGAACATCAACACTCTTCTTGATAAATATTTATACGTTTTTAATCCATGTCTGATATTGTACTGTATCTCTATAGACTCTCCATTACTGCCCCAAACATTGGATGTCACCTGTGTATCATCTTCTCTGCCCTCATACATTGCTTCCCCAACATTTATTTTTCCTCTATTGCTCCATTCAGTGTAACTCCCCTATATACTGTATTCTCCTTCACTGTACCATACACTAAATGCCACTATATTAGAGCCCATCTAGCAGCGCGTTGGACTTCCTTGGCCTCAGAATTGCAGCAACTTGTCGTGGCATAAATTCCACTGGGTGATGAAATAGTTCAGCAGGAATATCGGCCCCTGTGGACAGGAAGCTTCTTGTAGTTGCTGCAGATT